>NC_092280.1:31142430-31232430 GCF_036320965.1 Panulirus ornatus
TAATTTGAGCACTCACTCTTATCCCCTTTGCCTTTGTACAATGGCACTTGCAAGCATTCCGCCAATCCTCAGGCACCTCACCATGGATCATACATACAATGAATATCGTTACCAACCAGTCAACAACACAGTCACCCTTTTTTTTTTTTTTTTAAATAAATTCCACTGCAATACCATCCAAACCCGCTGCCTTGCCGGCTTTCATCTTTCGCAAAGCTTTTACTACCTCTTCTCTGTTTACCAAATCATTTTCCCTAACCCTCTCACTTTGCACACCACCTCGACCAAAACACCCTATATCTGCCACTCTATCATCACACACATTCAACAAACCTTTAAAATACTCATTCCATCTCCTTCTCACATCACCACTTTTTGGTATCACCTCCCCATTAGCCCCTTTCACTAATGTTCCCTTGTCTTACGCACTTTATTTACCTCCTTCCAAGACATCATTTTATTCTCCCTAAAATTTAATGATACTCTTTCACCCCAACTCTCATTTACCCTATTTTTCACCTCTTGCACCTTTCTCTTGACCTCCTGCCTCTTTCTTTTATACATCTTCCAGTCATTTGCATTATTTCTCTGCAAAAATCGTCAAAATGCCTCTCTCTCCTCTTTCACTAATAATCTTACTTCTTCATCCCACCACTCACTACCCTTTCTAATATGCCCACCTCCCACGCTTCTCATGCCACAAGCATCTTTTGCGCAAGCTATCACTGCTTCCCTAAATACATCCCATTCCTCCCCCACTCCCCTTACGTCCTTTCGTCTCACCTTTTTCCATTCTGCACTCAGTGTCTCCTGGTACTTCCTCACACAAGTCTCTTTCCCAAGCGCACTTACTCTCACCACTCTCTTCACCCCAACATTCTCTCTTCTTTTCTGAAAACCTCTACAAATCTTCACCTTCGCCTCCACAAGATAATGATCAGACGTCCCTCCAGTTGCACCTCTCAGCACATTAACATCCAGAAGTCTCAATTCGCGCGCCTATCAATTAACACGTAATCCAATAACGCTCTCTGGCCATCTCTCCTACTTACATACATATACTTATGTATATCTCTCTTTTTAAACCAGGTATTCCCAATCACCAGTCCTTTTTCAGCGCACAAACCTACAAGCTCTTTACCATTTCTGTTTACAACACTGAACACCCCATGTACACCAATTATTCCCTCAACTGCCACATTACTCACCTTTGCATTTAAATCACCCATGACTATAACCCGGTCTCGTGCATTAAAACTACTAACACACTCATTCAGCTGCTCCCAAACACTTGCCTCTCATGATCTTTCTTCTCATGCCCAGCTGCATATGCACCAACAATCACCCATCTCTCTCCATCCACTTTCAGATTTACCCATATCAATCTAGAGCTTACTTTCTTACACTCTATCACATTCTCCCACCACTCCTGTTTCAGGAGTAGTGCTACTCCTTCCCTTGCTCTTGTCCTCTCACTAACTCCTGACTTTACTCCCAAGACATTCCCAAACCACTCTTCCCCTTTACCCTTGAGCTTCGTGTCACTCAGAGCCAGAACATCCAGGTTCCTTTCCTCAATGTTGTATGGTTGCGAGGCGTGGGCTATGGATAGAGTTGTGCGCAGGAGGATGGATGTGCTGGAAATGAGATGTTTGAGGACAATGTGTGGTGTGAGGTGGTTTGATCGAGTAAGTAACGTAAGGGTAAGAGAGATGTGTGGAAATAAAAAGCGTGGTTGAGAGAGCAGAAGAGGGTGTTTTGAAATGGTTTGGTCACATGGAGAGAATGAGTGAGGAAAGATTGACAAAGAGAATATGTGTCGGAGGTGGAGGGAACGAGGAGAAGAGGGAGACCAAATTGGAGGTGGAAAGATGGAGTGAAAAAGATTTTGAGTGATCGGGCCTGAACATGCAGGAGGGTGAAAGACATGCAAGGAATAGAGTGAATTGGAACGATGTGGTATACCGGAGTCGACGTGCTGTCAATGGATTGAACCATGAAATGTGAAGCGTCTGGGGTGAACCATGGAAAGTTTTGTGGGGCCTGGATGTGGAAAGGGAGCTGTGGGTTCGGTGCATTATACATGACAGCTAGAGACTTAGTGTGAACGAATGTGGCCTTTGTTGTCTTTTCCTAGCTCAACCTCGCGCGCATGCGGGGGAGGGGGTTGTCATTTTACGTGTGGCGGGGTGGCGACGGGAATGAATAAAGGCACCAAGTATGAATTATGTATATGTGTATATATGTATATGTCTGTGTATGTATACATACGTATACGTTGAAATATATAGGTATGTATAAGTTCGTGTGTGGGCGTGTATGTTTATACTTGTGTATTAGGGTGGAATGGGCCATTCTTTCGTGTTTCCTTGCGCTACCTCGCTGACGCGGGAGACAGCGACAAAGTATAATGAATAATATACGTGTATATATATATATATATATATATATATATATATATATATATATATATATATATATATATATATATATATATTTCATACTATTCGCCATTTCCCGCGTTAGCGAGATAGCGTTGAGAACAGAGGACTGGGCCTTTAAGGGAATATCCTCACTTGGCCCCCTTCTCTGTTCCTTCTTTTGGAAAATTAAGAAAAAAAAAACGAGAGGGGAGGATTTCCAGCCACCCGCTCCCTCCCCTTTTGGTCGCCTTCTACGACACGCAGGGAATACGTGGCAAGTATTCTTTCTCCCTTATCCCTGCTGCAGATGTGTACACAACTGTCTTATGATGCAGCAGATCCTGGGTACACACCTGCAGCAGATCCTGGGTACACATCTGCAGCAGATCCTGGGTACACATCTGCAGCAGATCCTGGGTACACACCTGCAGCAGATCCTGGGTACACACCTGCAGCAGATCCTGGGTACACATCTGCAGCAGATCCTGGGTACACATCTGCAGCAGATCCTGGGTACACACCTGCAGCAGATCCTGGGTACACATCTGCAGCAGATCCTGGGTACACATCTGCAGCAGATCCTGGGTACACACCTGCAGCAGATCCTGGGTACACACCTGCAGCAGATCCTGGGTACACATCTGCAGCAGATCCTGGGTACACATCTGCAGCAGATCCTGGGTACACATCTGCAGCAGATCCTGGGTACACACCTGCAGCAGATCCTGGGTACACACCTGCAGCAGATCCTGGGTACACATCTGCAGCAGATCCTGGGTACACATCTGCAGCAGATCCTGGGTACACACCTGCAGCAGATCCTGGGTACACACCTGCAGCAGATCCTGGGTACACATCTGCAGCAGATCCTGGGTACACATCTGCAGCAGATCCTGGGTACACATCTGCAGCAGATCCTGGGTACACATCTGCAGCAGATCCTGGGTACACACCTGCAGCAGATCCTGGGTACACACCTGCAGCAGATCCTGGGTACACATCTGCAGCAGATCCTGGAATAGTATGGGGTTTTCTTATGATTTGGTCATGGGTTCATGTTAGTGATGTGAAATTATTGATTGTAACACGAGATGATTATTTAGGAATGAGACCTGACCTGACCTGACCTGACCTGACCTGACCTGACCTGACCTGACCTGTCTCCGTGGTAGGGAGGGGTGACACACCCAGGACAGGTACAACTATAGTGAGTCAGGTGTTGTTAATTAGGTCCCTTACCCTACATGTAGCGATCACACATTCTCTTACTTTCTCCTGCTGCATCTTACTATATAACCAGCCAGCCAGCCACCCAGCCAGCCACCCACCCAGCCACCCAGCCAGCCACCCACCCAGCCACCCAGCCAGCCACCCAGCCAGCCACCTCTCAGTAAAAGTATATGTTAACATTCTGGCTCCAACCATCATGATCAAGGTGGTGCCAACAACACATGTCACCTCACGGGCACCATGATCAAGGTGGTGCCAACATTATCCAGTCATTATCCTGCGTCCTATGACGTACGTCCAGTCATTATAACTGCGTCCTATGACGTACGTCCAGTCATTATAACTGCGTCCTATGACGTACGTCCAGTCATTATCCTGCGTCCTATGACGTACGTCCAGTCATTATCCTGCGTCCTATGACGTACGTCCAGTCATTATCCTGCGTCCTATGACGTACGTCCAGTCATTATCCTGCGTCCTATGACGTACGTCCAGTCATTATCCTGCGTCCTATGACGTACGTCCAGTCATTATCCTGCGTCCTATGACGTACGTCCAGTCATTATCCTGCGTCCTATGACGTACGTCCAGTCATTATAACTGCGTCCTATAACGTACGTCCAGTCATTATCCTGCGTCCTATGACGTACGTCCAGTCATTATCCTGCGTCCTATGACGTACGTCCAGTCATTATAACTGCGTCCTATGACGTACGTCCAGTCATTATCCTGCGTCCTATGACGTACGTCCAGTCATTATCCTGCGTCCTATGACGTACGTCCAGTCATTATCCTGCGTCCTATGACGTACGTCCAGTCATTATCCGTCCTATGACGTACGTCCAGTCAATATCCTGCTTTCTATGACGTACGTCCAGTCATTATCCTGCGTCCTATGACGTACGTCCAGTCATTATCCTGCGTCCTATGACGTACGTCCAGTCAATATCCTGCTTTCTATGACGTACGTCCAGTCATTATCCTGCGTCCTATGACGTACGTCCAGTCATTATCCTGCGTCCTATGACGTACGTCCAGTCATTATCCTGCGTCCTATGACGTACGTCCAGTCATTATCCTGCGTCCTATGACGTACGTCCAGTCATTATCCTGCGTCCTATGACGTAGTCCAGTCATTATAACTGCGTCCTATGACGTACGTCCAGTCATTATCCTGCGTCCTATGACGTACGTCCAGTCATTATAACTGCGTCCTATGACGTTCGTCCAGTCATCATCCTGCTTCCTGTGACGTACGTCCAGTCACCATCCTGCGTCCTATGACGTACGTCCAGTCATTATAACTGCGTCCTATGACGTACGTCCAGTCATCATCCTGCTTTCTATGACGTACGTCCAGTCATTATAACTGCGTCCTATGACGTACGTCCAGTCATTATAACTGCGTCCTATGACGTACGTCCAGTCATTATAACTGCGTCCTATGACGTACGTCCAGTCATCATCCTGCTTTCTATGACGTACGTCCAGTCATTATCCTGCGTCCTATGACGTACGTCCAGTCATTATAACTGCGTCCTATGACGTACGTCCAGTCATCATCCTGCTTTCTATGACGTACGTCCAGTCATTATAACTGCGTCCTATGACGTACGTCCAGTCATTATCCTGCGTCCTGTGACGTACGTCCAGTCATTATCCTGCGTCCTATGACGTACGTCCAGTCATTATAACTGCGTCCTATGCAGTCATCATCCTGCTTCCTATGACGTACGTCCAGTCATTATCCTGCGTCCTATGACGTACGTCCAGTCATTATAACTGCGTCCTATGACGTACGTCCAGTCATTATCCTTCTTCCTATGACGTACGTCCAGTCATTATAACTGCGTCCTATGACGTACGTCCAGTCATTATCCTGCGTCCTATGACGTACGTCCAGTCATTATAACTGCGTCCTATGACGTACGTCCAGTCATCATCCTGCCTCCTATGACATACGTCCAGTCACCATCCTGCGTTCTATGACGTACGTCCAGTCATTATCATGGTTCCTCACCCTAGTCCACATCACAAGCTACGCATCACATCAGAAGCCACATATCACATGACAAGATACACATCACAATCCACACAAGTCACACATCACAATCTACACAAGTCACACATCACAAGCTACACAATACATCACAAGCCACACATCACAAGCTACACATCACATTACAAACTATATATCACAAGCTACACATCACAAGCCACACATCACAAGTTACACATCACATCACATCACAAGGCACACATCACAAGCTACACATCACATCACAAGCCACACATCACAAGCTACACATCACAAGCCACACATCACAAGTTACACATCACATCACAAGCTACACAATACATCACAAGCCACACATCACAAGCTACACATCACAAGCCACACATCACAAGTTACACATCACATCACAAACTACACAATACATCACAAGCCACACATCACAAGCTACACATCACATTACAAACTATATATCACAAGCTACACATCACAAGCCACACATCACAAGTTACACATCACATCACATCACAAGGCACACATCACAAGCTACACATCACATCACAAGCCACACATCACAAGCTACACATCACAAGCCACACATCACAAGTTACACATCACATCACAAGCTACACATCACATCACAAGCCACACATCACAAGCTACACATCACATTACAAACTATATATCACAAGCTACACATCACAAGCCACACATCACAAGTTACACATCACATCACAAGCTACACATCACATCACAAGGCACACATCACAAGCTACACATCACATCACAAGCCACACATCACAAGCTACACATCACATTACAAACTATATATCACAAGCTACACATCACAAGCCACACATCACAAGTTACACATCACATCAAAAGCCACACATCACAAGTTACACATCACATCACAAGCTACACATCACATCACAAGGCACACATCACAAGCTACACATCACATCACAAGCCACACATCACAAGCTACACATCACATTACAAACTATATATCACAAGCTACACATCACAAGCCACACATCACAAGTTACACATCACATCACAAGCTACACATCACAAGCTACACAATACATCACAAGCTACACATCACATCACAAGCCACACATCACAAGCTACACATCACATTACAAACTATATATCACAAGCTACACATCACAAGCCACACATCGCAAGTTACACATCACATCACAAGGCACACATCACATCATAAGCTACACATCACATCACAAGCCACACATCACATCAAATGCTACACATCACTTCACAAGTCACACATCACACCACAAGCTACACATCACAAGCTACACATCACATCACAAGCTACACGTCACATCACAAGCCACACATCATATGCTACACATCACATGACAAGCTGCATATCACAACACAAGCCACACATCACAAGCTACACATCACATTACAAGCCACACATCACATCACAAGCCACACATCACATCAAATGCTACACATCACTTCACAAGTCACACATCACACCACAAGCTATACATCACAAGCCACACATCACATCACAAGCTACACGGCACATCACAAGCCACACATCATATGCTACACATCACATGACAAGCTGCATATCACAACACAAGCCACACATCACAAGCTACACATTACATCACAAGCCACACATCACATCACAAGCTGCACATCATAAGCCACACATCACATCACAAAGTATACATCACATCACAAGCCACACATCAACTACTCATCACATCACAAGCCACACATCACAAGTGACATCACAAGCTACACATCACATCACATCACAAGCCACACATCACAAGTGACATCATAAGCTACACATCTCACAAAATACACATAACATCACAAGCCACACATCACAACACAAGCTACACATCGCATCACAGGCCACACATCACAAGCTACACATCACATCACAAGCTACACATCAATTCACAAGCCACACATTACATCACAAGCTACACCTCACATCACAAGCCACACATCACATAATCAAAGCCACATCACATCACAAGCTACCATCACATCACAAGCCACATCATAACCACATCACCACACACATCACAACCACACACAACATAAACACACACACAATCACAAGCTAACATCACATCACAACACACACACAAACACACAAGCCACACATCAAATACACTTCACACACAAGCTACACTCACATCACAAGCTACACACCATTACAAGCACACACACACACATCACAACCACACACACACATCACATCCACAAGCCACACAATCCACACAACAGCCGCATACACCTACCCACTCATCTAACCCACACATCAATCCTCATCACAGCAATCTCCATCACAACCACCTAAAGTACTCCGCAATCAACCATCAAACACAATCAGTGAATACATCACCAACTCACAAGAAATCACATAATCACACAATCCCAATCACATCACACACATACATCACAAGCCACACATCATAAGCTACGCATCACATCACAAGCCGCACATCATAAGCTACACATCACATCACAAGCTGCACATCACATCACAAACCACACTTCACATCACAAGCAACACATCACATCACAAGCTACACATCACATCACAAGCTGCACCTCACATCACAAGCCACACATCACATAATAAGCCTCACATCACATCACAAGCTACACATCACATCACAAGCCACACACCACATCACAAGCCACACATCACAAGCTACACTTCACATCAAGGGCTACACATCTCATCACAAGCTACACATCACATTACAAGCCACACACCACATCACAAGCCACACAAGCTACACTTCACATCACAAGCTACACATCTCATCACAAGCCACACATCACAAGCCACACATCACAAGCTACACATCACATCACAAGATATACATCTCATCAAAAGCTACACACCACATCACAAGCCACACATTACAAGCTACACTTCACATCACAAGCTACACATTTCATCACAAGCTACAAATCACATCTCAAGCCACACATCATATCACAAGTTACAAATCACATCTCAAGTTACACATCACATCACAAGCGACACATCACAAGCCACACATCATAAGCCAGGCATCACAAGCCAAGCATCACAAACCAAAATTCACAAGCCACGCATCACAAACCAATCATCGCAAACCACGCAATGGAAGCTAAGCATCACAAGCCACGTACGGGAAGCTAAGCATCACAAGCTAAGCATCACAAACCACACAGTGGAAGCTAAGCATCACAAGCCACGTATGGGAAGCTAAGCATCACAAGCTAAGCATCACAAGCCACGCAAGGGAAGCTAAGCATCACAAGCCACGTATGGGAAGCTAAGCATCACAAGCCACGTACGGGAAGCTAAGCATCACAAGCTAAGCATCACAAACCACGCAATGGAAGCTAAGCATCACAAGCCACGTATGGGAAGCTAAGCATCACAAGCCACGCAAGGGAAGCTAAGCATCACAAACCACGTATAGGAAGCTAAGCATCACAAACCACGTATGGGAAGCTAAGCATCACAAGCCACGTATGGGAAGCTAAGCATCACAAGCCACGTATGGGAAGCTAAGCATCACAAACCACGTATGGGAAGCTAAGCATCACAAGCCACGCAAGGGAAGCTAAGCATCACTAGCTACGTATGGGAAGCTAAGCATCACAAGCCACGTATGGGAAGCTAAGCATCACAAGCCACGCAAGGGAAGCTAAGCATCACAAGCCACGTACGGGAAGCTAAGCATCACAAGCCACGCAAGGGAAGCTAAGCATCACAAGCCACGTATGGGAAGCTAAGCATCACAAGCCACGCAAGGGAAGCTAAGCATCACAAGCCACGCAAGGGTAGCTAAGCATCACAAGCCAAGCATCACAAGCCACGCATCACAAGCCACGTATGGGAAGCTAAGCATCACAAGCTAAGCATCACAAGCCACGCAAGGGAAGCTAAGCATCACAAGCCACGCAAGGGAAGCTAAGCATCACAAACCACGGATGGGAAGCTAAGCATCACAAGCCACGTATGGGAAGGTAAGCATCACAAGCTAAGCATCACAAGCCACGCAAGGAAGCTAAGCATCACAAACCACGGATGGGAAGCTAAGCATCACAAGCCACGTATGGGAAGCTAAGCATCACAAGCTAAGCATCACAAGCCACGCAAGGGAAGCAAAGCATCACAAGCCACGCAAGGGAAGCTAAGCATCACAACCACGCAAGGGAAGCTAAGCATCACAAGCCACGCAAGGGAAGCTAAGCATCACAAGCTAAGCATCACAAGCCACGCAAGGGAAGCTAAGCATCACAAGCCACGGATGGGAAGCTAAGCATCACAAGCCACGTATGGGAAGCTAAGCATCACAAGCTAAGCATCACAAGCCACGCAAGGAAAGCTAAGCATCACAAACCACGGATGGGAAGCTAAGCATCACAAGCCACGTATGGGAAGCTAAGCATCACAAGCTAAGCATCACAAGCCACGCAAGGAAAGCTAAGCATCACAAACCACGGATGGGAAGCTAAGCATCACAAGCCACGTATGGGAAGCTAAGCATCACAAGCTAAGCATCACAAGCCACGCAAGGAAAGCTAAGCATCACAAACCACGGATGGGAAGCTAAGCATCACAAGCCACGTATGGGAAGCTAAGCATCACAAGCCACGCAAGGGAAGCTAAGCATCACAAGCCACGCAAGGGAAGCAAAGCATCACAAGCCACGCAAGGGAAGCTAAGCATCACAAGCTAAGCATCACAAGCCACGCAAGGGAAGCTAAGCATCACAAGCCACGCAAGGGAAGCTAAGCATCACAAGCCACGCAAGGGAAGCAAAGCATCACAAGCCACGCAAGGAAAGCTAAGCATCACAAGCCACGCAAGGGAAGCAAAGCATCACAAGCCACGCAAGGGAAGCTAAGCATCACAAGCCTCGCAAGGGAAGCTAAGCATCACAAGCCTCGCAAGGAAAGCTAAGCATCACAAACCACGGATGGGAAGCTAAGCATCACAAGCCACGTATGGGAAGCTAAGCATCACAAGCCTCGCAAGGAAAGCTAAGCATCACAAACCACGGATGGGAAGCTAAGCATCACAAGCCACGCAAGGGAAGCTAAGCATCACAAGCCACGTATGGGAAGCTAAGCATCACAAGCTAAGCATCACAAACCACGGATGGGAAGCTAAGCATCACAAGCCACGCAAGGGAAGCTAAGCATCACAAGCCACGTATGGGAAGCTAAGCATCACAAGCTAAGCATCACAAGCCACGCAAGGGAAGCTAAGCATCACAAGCCACGTATGGGAAGCTAAGCATCACAAGCCACGTATGGGAAGCTAAGCATCACAAGCCACGTATGGGAAGCTAAGCATCACAAGCCACGTATGGGAAGCTAAGCATCACAAACCACGGATGGGAAGCTAAGCATCACAAGCCACGTATGGGAAGCTAAGCATCACAAGCCACGTATGGGAAGCTAAGCATCAGAAGCCACGTATGGGAAGCTAAGCATCACAAACCACGGATGGGAAGCTAAGCATCACAAGCCACGTATGGGAAGCTAAGCATCACAAGCCACGTATGGGAAGCTAAGCATCACAAGCCACGTATGGGAAGCTAAGCATCACAAGCCACGTATGGGAAGCTAAGCATCACAAACCACGGATGGGAAGCTAAGCATCACAAGCCACGTATGGGAAGCTAAGCATCACAAGCCACGTATGGGAAGCTAAGCATCACAAGCCACGTATGGGAAGCTAAGCATCACAAACCACGGATGGGAAGCTAAGCATCACAAGCCACGTATGGGAAGCTAAGCATCACAAGCCACGTATGGGAAGCTAAGCATCACAAGCCACGTATGGGAAGCTAAGCATCACAAACCACGGATGGGAAGCTAAGCATCACAAGCCACGTATGGGAAGCTAAGCATCACAAGCCACGTATGGGAAGCTAAGCATCACAAGCCATGCATCACTATGCACGCATGGGAGGCCAAGCATCACAAGCTAAATCTGGTTGGGATTTTGAGGTGATTCTTCATGACGGGAGATGTGCTGGTGAGAGGGAGGTGGGTCATGATGTGTTGTGATGGTGAGAGGGAGGTGGGTCATGATGTGTTGTGATGGTGAGAGGGAGGTGGGTCATGATGTGTTGTGATGGTGAGAGGGAGGTTAGTCATGATGTGATGGTGAGAGGGAGGTGGGTCATGATGTGTTGTGATGGTGAGAGGGAGGTGGGTCATGATGTGTTGTGATGGTGAGAGGGAGGTGGGTCATGATGTGTTGTGATGGTGAGAGGGAGGTGGGTCATGATATGTTGTGATGGTGAGAGGGAGGTGGGTCATGATGTGTTGTGATGGTGAGAGGGAGGTTAGTCATGATGTGATGGTGAGAGGGAGGTGGGTCATGATGTGTTGTGATGGTGAGAGGGAGGTGGGTCATGATGTGTTGTGATGGTGAGAGGGAGGTGGGTCATGATGTGTTGTGATGGTGAGAGGGAGGTGGGTCATGATGTGTTGTGATGGTGAGAGGGAGGTGGGTCATGATGTGTTGTGCTGGTGAGAGGGAGGTGGTCATGATGTGTTGTGATGGTGAGAGGGAGGTGGGTCATGATGTGTTGTGATGGTGAGAGGGAGGTGGGTCATGATGTGTTGTGATGGTGAGAGGGAGGTTAGTCATGATGTGATGGTGAGAGGGAGGTGGGTCATGATGTGTTGTGATGGTGAGAGGGAGGTGGGTCATGATGTGTTGTGATGGTGAGAGGGAGGTGGGTCATGATGTGTTGTGATGGTGAGAGGGAGGTGGGTCATGATGTGTTGTGATGGTGAGAGGGAGGTGGGTCATGATGTGTTGTGATGGTGAGAGGGAGGTTAGTCATGATGTGATGGTGAGAGGGAGGTGGGTCATGATGTGTTGTGATGGTGAGAGGGAGGTTAGTCATGATGTGATGGTGAGAGGGAGGTGGGTCATGATGTGTTGTGATGGTGAGAGGGAGGTTAGTCATGATGTGATGGTGAGAGGGAGGTGGGTCATGATGTGTTGTGATGGTGAGAGGGAGGTGGGTCATGATGTGTTGTGATGGTGAGAGGGAGGTGGGTCATGATGTGTTGTGATGGTGAGAGGGAGGTTAGTCATGATGTGATGGTGAGAGGGAGGTGGGTCATGATGTGTTGTGATGGTGAGAGGGAGGTGGTCATGATGTGTTGTGATGGTGAGAGGGAGGTGGGTCATGATGTGTTGTGATGGTGAGAGGGAGGTTAGTCATGATGTGATGGTGAGAGGGAGGTGGGTCATGATGTGTTGTGATGGTGAGAGGGAGGTGGGTCATGATGTGTTGTGATGGTGAGAGGGAGGTGGGTCATGATGTGTTGTGATGGTGAGAGGGAGGTGGGTCATGATGTGTTGTGATGGTGAGAGGGAGGTGGGTCATGATGTGTTGTGATGGTGAGAGGGAGGTGGGTCATGATGTGTTGTGATGGTGAGAGGGAGGTGGGTCATGATGTGTTGTGATGGTGAGAGGGAGGTGGGTCATGATGTGTTGTGATGGTGAGAGGGAGGTGGGTCATGATGTGTTGTGATGGTGAGAGGGAGGTGGGTCATGATGTGTTGTGATGGTGAGAGGGAGGTGGGTCATGATGTGTTGTGATGGTGAGAGGGAGGTGGGTCATGATGTGTTGTGATGGTGAGAGGGAGGTGGGTCATGATGTGTTGTGATGGTGAGAGGGAGGTGGGTCATGATGTGTTGTGATGGTGAGAGGGAGGTGGGTCATGATGTGTTGTGATGGTGAGAGGGAGGTGGGTCATGATGTGTTGTGATGGTGAGAGGGAGGTGGGTCATGATGTGTTGTGATGGTGAGAGGGAGGTGGGTCATGATGTGTTGTGATGGTGAGAGGGAGGTGGGTCATGATGTGTTGTGATGGTGAGAGGGAGGTGGGTCATGATGTGTTGTGATGGTGAGAGGGAGGTGGGTCATGATGTGTTGTGATGGTGAGAGGGAGGTGGGTCATGATGTGTTGTGATGATGAGAGGGAGGTGGGTCATGATGTGTTGTGATGGTGAGAGGGAGGTTAGTCATGATGTGATGGTGAGAGGGAGGTGGGTCATGATGTGTTGTGATGGTGAGAGGGAGGTGGGTCATGATGTGTTGTGATGGTGAGAGGGAGGTAGGTCATGATGTGATGGTGAGAGGGAGGTGGGTCATGATGTGTTGTGATGGTGAGAGGGAGGTGGGTCATGATGTGTTGTGATGGTGAGAGGGAGGTTGGTCATGATGTGTGATGGTGAGAGGGAGGTGGGTCATGATGTGTTGTGATGGTGAGAGGGAGGTGGGTCATGATGTGTTGTGATGGTGAGAGGGAGGTGGGTCATGATGTGTTGTGATGGTGAGAGGGAGGTGGGTCATGATGTGTTGTGATGGTGAGAGGGAGGTGGGTCATGATGTGTTGTGATGGTGAGAGGGAGGTGGGTCATGATGTGTTGTGATGGTGAGAGGGAGGTGGGTCATGATGTGTTGTGATGGTGAGAGGGAGGTGGGTCATGATGTGTTGTGATGGTGAGAGGGAGGTGGGTCATGATGTGTTGTGATGGTGAGAGGGAGGTGGGTCATGATGTGTTGTGATGGTGAGAGGGAGGTGGGTCATGATGTGTTGTGATGGTGAGAGGGAGGTGGGTCATGATGTATTGTTGATCTGGGTCACTAGCAGTCGACCTAACCTGACCTGAATATAATGTAAACAATTGTCTGGTGGTGGTGGTGGTTGAGGACGCGTGACCTATCATGATGATGATACCCTGCTACACAAACACTTGGTCTGACACCCATATTACTACACTCATGACACACAGAGCCACATGACACACATAGCCACATGACACACAGAGCCACATGACACAAAGCCATATAATACACAGAGCCACATGATACAAAGAACCACATAATACACAGAGCCACATGACACACACAGCCACACAATACACAGAGCCACATGACACAAAGCCATATAATGCACAGAGCCACATGATACAAAGAACCACATAATACACAGAGCCACATGACACACAGAGCCACACAATACACAGAGCCACATGACATAGAGCCACATGACACACAGAGCCACATAATACAGAGAGCCACATGATACAGAGAGCCACATGACACACAAAGCCACATAATACAAAAAGCCAAAAGATACACCGAGCCACATAATACATAAAGCCACATGACACAGAGCCACATAATACACAGATCCACATGACGCATAGAGCCAAATGATACATAGAGCCACATAATACATAGAGCCACATGATACACAGAACCACATGATACACAGAGCTACAGGACACACGGAGCCAAATGACACACATAACCACATGATACAGACCCACACGATACACAGAACCACATGACACACAGAACCACATTACAAAGAGAGCCATATGATAAACAGAACCACATGATACACAGATCCACATGACACACAGAGCCTAATGATACACAAAGCCATATAACACTCAGAGCCACATAATACACAAAGCCACATGATACACGGAACCACATGACACACAACCATATGATACACAGAGCCTCATGACACAAAGACCCACATGCTATACAGAACTACATGATACACAGAACCGCATGATACACAGAGACGTATGACACAGAGCCATATGACAGACAGAGCAACATGACACACAAGATCACATGATGCACAGAAATACATGATACATAGAACCACATAACACAGAGCCACATGACAAGGCCACATGATACACATGGAAACATGATACACAGAGCCACAAGAGGCAGAGAGCCACATAAGACACAGAGACACATGACACAAAGAGCCACATAATACACAGAGCCTCATGACACAGAAAGCCACATGATACACAGAGACACATGATACAGAGCCACATGACACACAAAGGCATATGATACACAGAACCACATGATACACAGAGCCACATGACACATAGTGTCACATGACAGCCACATGATACACAGAGCCACAAAACACAGAGCCACATGATACACAGAGCCACAAAACACACAGAGCCACATTATACACAGAGCCACATAACACTTAGAGCCACATGATACACAGAGGCACATCATACACAGAGCCACATGACACATAGAGTTACATGACACAGCCACATGATACACAGAACCACATGACACAGAGCCACATGATACACGGAGACACATCATACACAGAGACACATGCCAGAGTGCCACATGATAGACAGAGATACATGATAGACAGAGGCACCTGATACACAGAGCCACATGATGCACTGAGATACATGATACACAGAGCCACACGAAAAGCAGAGCCACATGATATACAGAACCACAGGTTACACAGAGCCACAGGATACACAGAGCCACATGATACACATATACATGACACACAGAGCCACATGATACAGAAATACATGATACACAGAGATACATGATACACGGAGCCACATGATACACAGAGCCACAAGTTACACAGAGCCACAGGAAACACAGTCACATGATACACAGAGCCACATGATACACAGATGCATGACACATAAAGCCACATGACGCAGACACATAATACAGAGAGCCACATGACACACAGAGCCACATGATATACAGAGCCACATAATACACAGATATACATGATACACGAAGCCACATGACACACAGAACTACATGATACACAGAATCATATGATACACAGAACCAAATGACACAGATACATGATACACAGAGCTGCATGGTACACAGAGCCACATGATACACAGACAAATGACACACAGAGCCACATAACACACAGATACATGATACACAAAGCCACATGACACACAGACACATGCTACAAAGCCACATGGCACAGCTACATGATACACAGAGCCACATGATACACAGACATGATATACTGAGCCACACGAGGGAGAGCCACATGATACACAGACACATGATACACAGAGCAACATGATACACAGAGCCACAAGACACACTGAGCCATATGACACAGACACATGATACACAGACATGATACACTGAACCACATGAGGGAGATACACATGATACACATAACCACAAGACAAACTGAGCCATATGACACAAAGACACACGAAACACAGAGCCACAAAACACAGACAGCCACATGACACACAGAGCCTAATGATGCACAGAGCCACATGACACAGCCACATGATACACAGAGATACATGATAAACAGAGGCACATGACACAGCCACATGATACACAGAGATACATGATAAACAGAGGCACATCACACACAGAGCCACATGACACAGATACATAATACAGAGAACCACATGAAACACAGAGCCACATGATATACAGAGCCACATGATACACAGACACATGATTCATAGTCACATGACACACAAAGCCACATGATAAACAGAACCATATGATACACAGAGCCATATGACACACAGATACATGATACAAAGAGCAGCATGATGCACAGAGCCACATGACACACAGAGCCACATGACACACAGACACATGATACACAGAGCCACATGACACAGATACATGATACACAGAGCTGCATGATGCACAAAGCTACATGACACACAAAACCATATGATACACAGAACCACATGACACAGATATGTGATACACAGAGCTGCATGATACACATAGCCATATGACACACAGATACATGATACACAGAGCCACATGACACAAATATATGATACACAGAGCTGCATGATACACATAGCCATATGACACACAGATACATGATACACAGAGCTGCATGATGCACAGAGCAACATGATACATAGACACATGACAGAGACACATGATACAGAGCCACATGACAGATACATGATACACAGAGCTACATGATACATAGAGCTACATGGTACACAGAGCCACATGACAGACAGATACATGATACACAGAACCATATGATACACAGAGACACAAGACACACAGACACAAGATACACAAAGCCACAAGACACACTGAGCCATATGACACACAGAGACATAATACACAGAGCCACAAAACAGCCACATGACACACAGAGCATAATGATGTACAGAGCCACATGATACAGAACGATACATGATACATAGAGCTGCGTGACACAAAGAGCCACATGATACATTATTCAAGAATGAACCAAGTGCATAATGTATCAAAGTGATTATAAACATTCCAGTATATATTCAACACCCAGTATGTGGTTCATGAAATCATTGTGGAAATAGAATATGTCATAATGAAGAATACATTTATTAAATAGACCGTTCTAAAACCTAAAATTATAATATTTTGTGAACATATCGGATATTTCCTATCTTACTATTATAGATAGAATATATCACTTTTTTCTTGGGGGGGGGGGGGGCCCTTTTATAAGAAGGTATGTTTCAAGGTCACGATAGTTATTATGATAATAATAAGAAGGTATGTTTCAAGGTCACGAGAGTTATTATGATAATAATAAGAAGGTATGTTTCAAGGTCACAATAGTTATTATGATAATAATAAGAAGGTATGTTTCAAGGTCACGATAGTTATTATGATAATAATAAGAAGGTATGTTTCAAGGTCACGAGAGTTATTATGATAATAATAAGAAGGTATGTTTCAAGGTCACAATAGTTATTATGATAATAATAAGAAGGTATGTTTCAAGGTCACGATAGTTATTATGATAATAATAAGAAGGTATGTTTCAAGGTCACGAGAGTTATTATGATAAAATGGGTATGTTTGAAGGAATAGTGGTTCCAACAATGTTGTATGGTTGCGAGGCGTGGGCTATGGATAGAGTTGTGCGCAGGAGGATGGATGTGCTGGAAATGAGATGTTTGAGGAAAATGTGTGGTGTGAGGTGGTTTGATCGAGTGAGTAACGTAAGGGTAAGAGAGATGTGTGGAAATAAAAAGAGCGTGGTTGAGAGAGCAGAAGAGGGTGTTTTGAAATGGTTTGGGCACATGGAGAGAATGAGTGAGGAAAGATTGACCAAGAGAATATATGTGTCGGAGGTGGAGGGAACGAGGAGAAGAGGGAGACCAAATTGGAGGTGGAAAGATGGAGTGAAAAAGATTTTGTGTGATCGGGGCCTGAACATGCAGGAGGGTGAAAGGAGGGCAAAGAATAGAGTGAATTGGAGCGATGTGGTATACCGGGGTTGACGTACTGTCAGTGGATTGAATCAAGGCATGTGAAGCGTCTGGGGTAAACCATGGAAAGCTGTGTAGGTATGTATATTTGCGTGTGTGGACGTGTGTATGTACATGTGTATGGGGGGGGGGGGGGGTTGGGCCATTTCTTTCGTCTGTTTCCTTGCGCTACCTCGCAAACGCGGGAGACAGCGACAAAGTATAATAAAAATAAATATATAAAAATAATAAGGTATGTTTCAAGGTCACGATAGTTATTATGATAATAATAATAAGGTATGTTTCAAGGTCACGATAGTTATTATGATAATAATAATAAGGTATGTTTCAAGGTCACAATAGTTATTATGATAATAATAAGAAGGTATGTTTCAAGGTCACGAGAGTTATTATGATAATAATAAGAAGGTATGTTTCAAGGTCACGATAGTTATTATGATAATAATAATAAGGTATGTTTCAAGGTCACGAGAGTTATTATGATAATAATAAGAAGGTATGTTTCAAGGTCACGATAGTTATTATGATAATAATAATAAGGTATGTTTCAAGGTCACAATAGTTATTATGATAATAATAAGAAGGTATGTTTCAAGGTCACGAGAGTTATTATGATAATAATAAGAAGGTATGTTTCAAGGTCACGATAGTTATTATGATAATAATAAGAAGGTATGTTTCAAGGTCACGAGAGTTATTATGATAATAATAAGAAGGTATGTTTCAAGGTCACAATAGTTATTATGATAATAATAAGAAGGTATGTTTCAAGGTCACAATAGTTATTATGATAATAATAAGAAGGTATGTTTCAAGGTCACGATAGTTATTATGATAATAATAAGAAGGTATGTTTCAAGGTCACGAGAGTTATTATGATAATAATAAGAAGGTATGTTTCAAGGTCACAATAGTTATTATGATAATAATAAGAAGGTATGTTTCAAGGTCACGATAGTTATTATGATAATAATAAGAAGGTATGTTTCAAGGTCACAATAGTTATTATGATAATAATAATAAGGTATGTTTCAAGGTCACAATAGTTATTATGATAATAATAAGAAGGTATGTTTCAAGGTCACGATAGTTATTATGATAATAATAAGAAGGTATGTTTCAAGGTCACAATAGTTATTATGATAATAATAATAAGGTATGTTTCAAGGTCACGATAGTTATTATGATAATAGTAATAACATGGTTGTGAGTAACAAGTCTCATGGCTGACGTGTAGCTCCACCTGGTATCAAGGTGAAATGATATATTAGCGAGGATTATTGTGTTGTGGTGATCACTAACTCGCACAATGGAAGGAAAATGAAAACGAAAGAGAAAATACATAGAAAAAATAGTTTTGAAAATGAACGTCAAAATAAGTATTTGATGAGTGAGGGAAGCAGGCTAGGCTGTACCAGATGTGGACATGAAGAAATCTTCAACATTTACATCATCATCATACTTACAACGTCATCATCATACTTACAACGTCATCATCATACTTACAACGTCATCATCATACAACGTCATTTGTCTTCAAACTATGTATATATTGGTAGAGAATTCCCTGAGGGTTCTCAACTTTTTGAAAGTAGAGCGGAAAACACAACTTGAGAAGCCACGTAAGTTAGGTTAGGTTAGGTTAGGTTATTTAGGGTAGGTTAGGTTAAGTTACTTACTTAGGTTAGATTAATTGATGCAATTACCATGATGATGTGAAGCAGCCATGCACCTGTCATGTGACCTACATATCACATCACGAAAAGCAACTTGACTCAAGAGTTTGATCATTAATGGAAGATGACCACCAATACAACCACATAACTGCATGGAAGATGACCACCAATACAACCACATAACTGCATGGAAGATGACCACCAGTACAACCACATAACTGCATGGAAGATGACCACCAATACAACCACATAACTGCATGGAAGATGACCACCAATACAACCACATAACTGCATGGAAGATGACCACCAATACAACCACATAACTGCATGGAAGATGACCACCAGTACAACCACATAACTGCATGGAAGATGACCACCAATACAACCACATAACTGCATGGAAGATGACCACCAGTACAACCACATAACTGCATGGAAGATGACCACCAATACAACCACATAACTGCATGGAAGATGACCACCAGTACAACCACATAACTGCATGGAAGATGACCACCAATACAACCACATAACTGCATGGAAGATGACCACCAATACAACCACATAACTGCATGGAAGATGACCACCAATACAACCACATAACTGCATGGAAGATGACCACCAATACAACCACATAACTGCATGGAAGATGACCACCAATACAACCACATAACTGCATGGAAGATGACCACCAGTACAACCACATAACTGCATGGAAGATGACCACCAATACAACCACATAACTGCATGGAAGATGACCACCAGTACAACCACATAACTGCATGGAAGATGACCACCAATACAACCACATAACTGCATGGAAGATGACCACCAGTACAACCACATAACTGCATGGAAGATGACCACCAATACAACCACATAACTGCATGGAAGATGACCACCAATACAACCACATAACTGCATGGAAGATGACCACCAATACAACCACATAACTGCATGGAAGATGACCACCAATACAACCACATAACTGCATGGAAGATGACCACCAATACAACCACATAACTGCATGGAAGATGACCACCAATACAACCACATAACTGCATGGAAGATGACCACCAGTACAACCACATAACTGCATGGAAGATGACCACCAGTACAACCACATAACTGCATGGAAGATGACCACCAATACAACCACATAACTGCATGGAAGATGACCACCAGTACAACCACATAACTGCATGGAAGATGACCACCAATACAACCACATAACTGCATGGAAGATGACCACCAATACAACCACATAACTGCATGGAAGATGACCACCAATACAACCACATAACTGCATGGAAGATGACCACCAATACAACCACATAACTGCATGGAAGATGACCACCAATACAACCACATAACTGCATGGAAGATGACCACCAATACAACCACATAACTGCATGGAAGATGACCACCAGTACAACCACATAACTCCACCAGAACTGCATGGAAGATGACCACCAATACAACCACATAACTGCATGGAAGATGACCACCAATACAACCACATAACTGCATGGAAGATGACCACCAGTACAACCACATAACTCCACGCAACAATTTGACACTGACTGAGAACTGAACTTGTGGGAAACTTTATGATAACGAGATTATTTAAGTTTAATAACCATAATGGGATTATTTAAGTTTAATAATGAGATTATTTAAGTTTAATAATAATAATGGGATTATTTAAGTGTGATAATAATAATGAGATTATTTAAGTTTAATAATGAGATTATTTGTTTGATAATGATAATGAGATTATTCAAGTTAATGATAATGAGATTATTTAAGTTTGATGATAATAATAATGGTATTATTTAAGTTTAATAATAATAATAATAATGAGATTATTCAAGTTTGATAATAATAATAATGAGATTATTTAAGTTAATAATAATGAGATCATTTAAGTTTAATAATAATAATGGGATTATTTAAGTTTAATAATAATAATAATGAGATTATTTAAGTTTAATAATGATGATGGTATTATTTAAGTGTGATGATAATAATGAGATTATCTAAGTTTAACAATGAGATTATTTGTTTGATAATGATAATGAGATTATTCAAGTTAATAATAATGAGATTATTTAAGTTTGATAATAATAATGGAATTATTATTTAAGTTTAATGATAATAATGAGATTATTTAAGTTTAATAATGGTAATATTATATGTTTGATAATAATAATGAGATTATTTAAGTTAAATGATAATAATGAGATCATTTAAGTTTAATAATAATAATGGGATTATTAAAGTTTAATGATGACAATGAGATTATTTAAGTTTAATAATAATAATGAGATTATTTAAGTTTAATAATGAGATTATTTGTTTGATAATGATAATGAGATTATTTAAGTTAATGATAATGAGATTATTTAAGTTTAATAATAATAATAATCATAATAATAATAATTATAATAATAATAATAATAATAATAATAATAATGATAATAATAATAATAAGAATATATGGTGTGGGAGGCAAGTTGTTAGAAGCAGTGAAAAGTTTTTATCGAGGATGTAAGGCATGTGTACGTGTAGGAAGAGAGGAAAGTGACTCGTTCTCAGTGAATGTAGGTTTGCGGCAGGGGTGTGTGATGTCTCCATAGTTGTTTGATTTGTTTATGGATGGGGTTGCTAGGGAGGTGAATGCAAGAGTTTTGGAAAGAGGGGCAAGTATGAAGTCTGTTGGGGATGAGAGAGCTTGGGAAGCGAGTCAGTTGTTGTTCGCTGATGATACAGCGCTGGTGGCTGATTCATGTGAGAAACTGCATAAGCTGGTGACTGAGTTTGGTAAAGTGTGTGAAAGAAGAAAGTTAAGAGTAAATGTGAATAAGAGCAAGGTTATTAGGTACAGTAGGGTTGAGGGTCAAGTCAATTGGGAGGTGAGTTTGAATGGAGAAAAACTGGAGGAAGTGAAGTGTTTTGGATATCTGGGAGTGGATCTGGCAGCGGATGGAACCATGGAAGCGGAAGTGGATCATAGGGTGGGGGAGGGGGCGAAAATTCTGGGAGCCTTGAAAAATGTGTGGAAGTCGAGAACATTATCTCGGAAAGCAAAAATGGGTATGTTTGAAGGAATAGTGGTTCCAACAATGTTGTATGGTTGCGAGGCGTGGGCTATGGATAGAGTTGTGCGCAGGAGGATGGATGTGCTGGAAATGAGATGTTTGAGGACAATGTGTGGTGTGAGGTGGTTTGATCGAGTAAGTAACGTAAGGGTAAGAGAGATGTGTGGAAATAAAAAGAGCGTGGTTGAGAGAGCAGAAGAGGGTGTTTTGAAATGGTTTGGGGACATTTAGAGAATGAGTGAGGAAAGATTGACCAAGAGGATATATGTGTCGGAGGTGGAGGGAACGAGGAGAAGAGGGAGACCAAATTGGAGGTGGAAAGATGGAGTGAAAAAGATTTTGTGTGATCGGGGCCTGAACATGCAGGAGGGTGAAAGGAGGGCAAGGAGTAGAGTGAATTGGAGCGATGTGGTATACCGGGGTTGACGTGCTGTCAGTGGGTTGAATCAAGGCATGTGAAGCGTCTGGGGTAAACCATGGAAAGCTGTATAGGTATGTATATTTGCGTGTGTGGACGTATGTATATACATGTGTATGGGGGTGGGTTGGGCCATTTCTTTCGTCTGTTTCCTTGCGCTACCTCTCAAACGCGGGAGACAGCGGCAAAAAAAAAAAAAAAAAAAAGAAATAATAATAATAATAATAATAATAATAATAATAATAATAATAATAATAATGGGATTATTTAAGTTTAGTAATAATAATATCATTTGTTTGATGTTAAATGATAATAATGAGATCATTTAAGTTTAATGATGGGATTATTTAAGTGTGATAATGAGAATATTTAAGTTTACTAATAATGATTTTATTTGTTTGATAATAATAATGAGATTATTTGAGTTAAATGATGATAATGAGATCATTTAAGTTTAATAATAATAATGGGATTATTTAATTGTGATAATGATAATGAGAATATTTAAGTTTAATAACAATAATGAGATTATTTAAGTTGATAATAATGAGATTATTTAAGTTTAATAATAATGCGATTATTTAAGTTTAGTAATAATAATGAAATTATTGAATTTTAATAATGATAATGAAATTATTTGTTTCATAATGATAATGAGATTATTTAAGTTTGATAATGATAATGAGATTATTTAGGTTTGATAATAATGGTGAAATCATTTAAGTTGAATAATAAGAGATGATTCAATTTTAATGGTACTAATGAGATTATCTAAGTTTGATAATAATAATGAGATTAAGTGTGATAATGATAATGAGATTATCTAAGTTTGATATTAATGATGAGATTATTTAAGTTTGATGATAATAATGAGATTGTTTAATAATGATAATGAGATTATTTACCTTTGATAATGATAATGAGATTGTTTAATTATGATAATGAGATTTAAGCTTAATTATAATAATGAGATTATGTAAGTTTGATAATGATAATAATGAAAGTATTTAAGTTTGATAATAATAATGAGATTAAGTTTAATAATGATAATGATATTATTTAAGTTTAATTATAATAATGAGATTATGTAAGTTTGATAATACTAATGAGATTATTTAAGTTTGATAGTAATAATGAGATTATTTATATATGATTATAATAATGAGATTACATAATTATATAATTATAATGAGATTAAGTTTAATTATAATAATGAGATTATGTAAGTTTAATAATAGTAATGATATTATCTAAGTATAATTTTAATAATGAGATTATTTAAGTTTAATAATACTAATGAGATTTTTAAGTTTAATGATGATAATGAGATTATTCAAGTTTAATAATAATAAGATTATATAAGTTTAGGTGTATATGAGACATGAAATGATGTAAGCGAAGAACACCTGGATATCGTCTTACTCACAATTTTCTGATGAGATATATTAAGAGAAGCAGTAATGGTAGAACACATCTTTACAAAGGTTCAATGTGCTAACAAGAGAAGCAGTAATGGTAGAACACATCTATACAAAGGTTCAATGTGCTAACAAGAGAAGCAGTAATGGTAGAACACATCTATACAAAGGTTCAGTGTGTTAACAAGAGAAGCAGTAATGGTAGAACACATCTTTACAAAGGTTCAATGTGCTAACAAGAGAAGCAGTAATGGTAGAACACATCTATACAAAGGTTCAATGTGCTAACAAGAGAAGCAGTAATGGTAGAACACATCTATACAAAGGTTCAGTGTGTTAACAAGAGAAGCAGTAATGGTAGAACACATCTATACAAAGGTTCAATGTGCTAACAAGAGAAGCAGTAATGGTAGAACACATCTATACAAAGGTTCAATGTGTTAACAAGAGAAGCAGTAATGGTAGAACACATCTATACAAAGGTTCAGTGTGTTAACAAGAGAAGCAGTAATGGTAGAACACATCTATACAAGGTTCAGTGTGTTAACAAGAGAAGCAGTAATGGTAGAACACATCTATACAAAGGTTCAATGTGCTAACAAGAGAAGCAGTAATGGTAGAACACATCTATACAAGGTTCAGTGTGTTAACAAGAGAAGCAGTAATGGTAGAACACATCTATACAAAGGTTCAATGTGTTAACAAGAGAAGCAGTAATGGTAGAACACATCTTTACAAAGGTTCAATGTGCTAACAAGAGAAGCAGTAATGGTAGAACACATCTATACAAAGGTTCAATGTGCTAACAAGAGAAGCAGTAATGGTAGAACACATCTATACAAAGGTTCAGTGTGTTAACAAGAGAAGCAGTAATGGTAGAACACATCTTTACAAAGGTTCATTGTGCTAACAAGAGAAGCAGTAATGGTAGAACACATCTATACAAAGGTTCAATGTGCTAACAAGAGAAGCAGTAATGGTAGAACACATCTATACAAAGGTTCAGTGTGTTAACAAGAGAAGCAGTAATGGTAGAACACATCTATACAAAGGTTCAATGTGCTAACAAGAGAAGCAGTAATGGTAGAACACATCTATACAAAGGTTCAATGTGCTAACAAGAGAAGCAGTAATGGTAGAACACATCTATACAAAGGTTCAGTGTGTTAACAAGAGAAGCAGTAATGGTAGAACACATCTTTACAAAGGTTCAGTGTGTTAACAAGAGAAGCAGTAATGGTAGAACACATCTATACAAAGGTTCAGTGTGTTAACAAGAGGCACCACTCAAATGTCTGGCGAGCAGATTCATTGGACGTTATCAGTTTCATGTAAGATTAACCGAATTTTGGACATTTCATTGTATCATTCATCTTGATCACTCTTCTTCCAAACTCACATTTCATCATATCATGAAACCTATGTTGGATATTGTACATTTTATTAGGACAAATGCGGTTATTCACAGATACTTAAATGAGAGAAGGAGCCAAAGACACTTTCCCAGCTCATCTTTGTACACCAGATCGCCTCTACAGACATCAACTTATAATTTTCATTTATTTGAAGTTATTGAAGAAAATATTATCTTTTCTAAATAAAAAGCATAAAACTTCGCCAGAGCTTATAGACTCAAGCTGGGATACAGACCCAAACTTGGATACAGACCAAGGTGGGTTACAGACCCAAACTGGGTTACAGATCCAAGCTGGGTTACAGAACCAAGCTGGGATACAGACCCAAGGTGGGTTACAGACCCAAGCTGGGATACAGACCAAGGCTGGGTCACAGACCAAGGCTGGGTTACAGACCCAAGCTGGGTTACACTGTGATATGGCTTTTCTGTCGTACTTACTGCTCCATTTGGATAAACTGGATGTAGATTTACAAGATAAATTCAAGGTAATGTCTGATCTAGTTCAGAATATATTTGTTTTAGTAAACAAACTTCAGTAGTTTGACAGACATATAACTAAAAGGTAATAGGGTGTAATCAAAGATCTTCAGGACACTTATCATTTTAGCATGATAACTCAATGTGTAAAACCTTTGATTATTGTTGAAGTAAAATATCAGATGGAAGTGACTGAACTTTTGAAAGAAGATAGATTGAAATCTGTCCATAGAACAGCAAATTGGTTATTTTTGGAAATAAGACGCAGATGTTAATAAAGAAACCGCTTTAAGAGTAATTCTTATGCTTGGCTTGACCTATCTATGTGAATCCATTTCCTCAACACTTGAACACGAGAAAACTTGGCCACCATCCAGCAGTTTTGACTGAAACAGAAGATAAATGTTGTGTGTAAATATAACACAATACAAGACAAACTTCAAGAGAAAGAAAAGACTACCAAAAATCTCACTAAACACAAGGTCGGATTATTATTATTATTATTATTATTATTATTATTATTATTAATATTAATTTGTTTATGGATGGGGTTGTTAGGGAGGTAAATGCAAGAGTTTTGGAAAGAGGGGCAAGTATGAAGTCTGTTGGGGATGAGAGAGCTTGGGAAGTGAGTCAGTTGTTGTTCGCTGATGATACAGCGCTGGTGGCTGATTCATGTGAGAAACTGCAGAAGCTGGTGACTGAGTTTGGTAAAGTGTGTGGAAGAAGAAAGTTAAGAGTAAATGTGAATAAGAGCAAGGTTATTAGGTACAGTAGGGTTGAGGGTCAAGTCAACTGGGAGGTAAGTTTAAATGGAGAAAAACTGGAGGAAGTAAAGTGTTTTAGATATCTGGGAGTGGATCTGGCAGCGGATGGAACCATGGAAGCGGAAGTGGATCATAGGGTGGGGGAGGGGGCGAAAATTCTGGGGGCCTTGAAGAATGTGTGGAAGTCGAGAACATTATCTCGGAAAGCAAAAATGGGTATGTTTGAAGGAATAGTGGTCCCAACAATGTTGTATGGTTGCGAGGCGTGGGCTATGGATAGAGTTGTGCGCAGGAGGATGGATGTGCTGGAAATGAGATGTTTGAGGACAATGTGTGGTGTGAGGTGGTTTGATCGAGTGAGTAACGTAAGGGTAAGAGAGATGTGTGGAAATAAAAAGAGCGTGGTTGAGAGAGCAGAAGAGGGTGTTTTGAAGTGGTTTGGGCACATGGAGAGAATGAGTGAGGAAAGGTTGACCAAGAGGATATATGTGTCGGAGGTGGAGGGAACGAGGAGAAGAGGGAGACCAAATTGGAGGTGGAAAGATGGAGTGAAAAAGATTTTGTGTGATCGGGGCCTGAACATGCAGGAGGGTGAAAGGAGGGCAAGGAATAGAGTGAATTGGAGCGACGTGGTATACCGGGGTTGACGTGCTGTCAGTGGATTGAATCAAGGCATGTGAAGCGTCTGGGGTAAACCATGGAAAGCTGTGTAGGTATGTATATTTGCGTGTGTGGACGTATGTATATACATGTGTATGGGGGGGGGGGGGCATTTCTTTCGTCTGTTTCCTTGCGCTACCTCGCAAACGCGGGAGACAGCGACAAAGTATAAAAAAAAAAAAAAAAAAATTATTATTATTAATATTATTATTATTATTATTATTACTATTATTATTATTATTATTATTATTATTATTATTATTATTTTTTTTTTTTTTTTTTAATTTTCCAAAAGAAGGAACAGAGAAGGGGGCCATATGAGGATATTCCCTCAAAGGCCCAGTCCTCTGTTCTTAACGCTACCTCGCTAATGCGGGAAATGGCGAATAGTTCATACTTTTTTTTTTTTTTTTCATACTATTCGCTATTTCCCGCGATAGCGAGGTAGCGTTAAGAACAGAGGACTGGGCCTTTGAGGGAATATCCTCACCTGGACCTCTTCTCTGTTCCTTCTTTTGGAAAATTAGAAAAAAAAACAAAAACGAGAGGGGAGGATTTCCAGCCCCCCGCTCCCTTCCCTTTTAGTCGCCTTCTACGACACGCAGGGAATACGTGGGAGGTATTCTTTCTCCCCTATCCCCAGGGAATAACGAATAGCGAATAGTATGAAGAAGAAATTATTATTATTATTATTATTATTATTATTATTATTATTATTATTATTATTGTTAATATTATTATTATTATATAATATTATTATATAATATTTTTATTATTATTACTATTATTATTATTATTATTATTATTATTATTATTATTATTATTATTATTATTATTACTATTATTATTATCATTATTATTATTATTATTATTATTATTATTATTATTATCATTTTTATTATTATTATTATTATTATTATTATTATTATTATTATTATTATTATTATTATTATTCTTATTATTATTATTATTATCATTATTATTATTATTATTATTATTATTATTATTATTATTAATATTATTAATATTATTATTATCATTATTATTATTATTAATATTATTATTATTATTATTATTATTATTATTATTATTATTACTATTATTATTATTATTATTATTATTATTATTATTATTATTATTATTATTATTATTATTATCATTATTATTATTATTTTTATTAATATTATTATTATTATTATTATTATTATTATTATTATTATTATTATTATTATTATTATTATTATCATTATTATTATTATTATTATTATTATTATTATTATTATTATTATTATTATTAATATCATTTTTATTATTATTATTATTATTATTATTATTATTATTATTATTATTATTATTATTATCATTATTATTATTATTATTATTATGATTAATATTATATCTTTCTCATGTCTTTCCCATTGACTATGACCTGGTACGTTTTAACAAAAGGTTTTTCACATCCTCCAAAATTCGTCAGTAATTTCCCTTGTGTCTTCCTTTTCCCATTTCTAATTCTCTCCATATTTCAACCAAGTGCTGGCCTTAATGTGAACGTTTCTCCTTGACTGGAACCTTCGACCTAAAAGAAAAAAAAAGAGGGGATAGATCAAGATACTTCCATAAAAACAAGTCTGTGGCATCACATGTGATAATGTAACTACATTATTGTTCTTTATTGACCTGGTCATCATGTTTACCCTCGTCTTATCTCACACATCTTCGAAAATGGAAAAGTGACCAAATTATTGTAGGTACATTATGTGGGTCAGGCTCATTGATGACCATAGGTACATTATGTGGGTCAGGCTCATTGATGACCATAGGTACATTATGTGGGTCAGGATCATTGATGACCATAGGTACATTATGTGGGTCAGGATCATTGATGACCATAGGTACATTATGTGGGTCAGGATCATTGATGACCATAGATGCAGTATGTGAGTCAGGCTCATTGATGACCATAGGTACATTATGTGGGTCAGGATCATTGATGACCATAGGTACATTATGTGGGTCAGGCTCATTGATGACCATAGATGCAGTATGTGAGTCAGGCTCATTGATGACCATAGGTACATTATGTGGGTCAGGCTCATTGATGACCATAGATGCAGTATGTGAGTCAGGATCATTGATGACCATAGGTACATTATGTGGGTCAGGATCATTGATGACCATATGTACATTATGTGAGTCAGGATCATTGATGACCATAGGTACATTATGTGGGTCAGGATCATTGATGACCATAGGTACATTATGTGGGTCAGGCTCATTGATGACCATAGATGCAGTATGTGAGTCAGGCTCATTGATGACCATAGGTACATTATGTTGGTCAGGATCATTGATGACCATAGGTACATTATGTGGGTCAGGCTCGTTGATGACCATAGATGTAGTATGTGAGTCAGGCTCATTGATGACCATAGGTACATTATGTGGGTCAGGCTCATTGATGACCATAGGTACATTATGTGGGTCAGGATCATTGATGACCATAGGTACATTATGTGGGTCAGGATCATTGATGACCATAGATGCAGTATGTGAGTCAGGCTCATTGATGACCATAGGTACATTATGTGGGTCAGGCTCATTGATGACCATAGGTACATTATGTGGGTCAGGCTCATTGATGACCATAGATGCAGTATGTGAGTCAGGCTCATTGATGACCAAAGGTACATTATGTGGGTCAGGCTCATTGATGACCATAGGTACATTATGTGGGTGAGGATCATTGATGACCATAGATGCAGTATGTGAGTCAGGCTCATTGATGACCATAGATGCAGTATGTGAGTCAGACTCATTGATGACCATAGATGCAGTATGTGAGTCAGGATCATTGATGACCATAGGTACATTGTGTGGGTCAGGATCATTGATGACCATAGATGCCGTATGTGAGTCAGGCTCATTAATGACCATAGGTACATTATGTGGGTCAGGATCATTGATGACCATAGGTACATTATGTGGGTCAGGATCATTGATGACCATAGGTACATTATGTGGGTCTGGATCATTGATGACCATAGGTACATTATGTGGGTCAGGCTCATTGATGACCATAGGTACATTATGTGGGTCAGAATCATTGATGACCATAGATGCAGTATGTGGGTCAGGATCATTGATGACCATAGGTACATTATGTGGGTCAGGATCATTGATGACCATAGGTACATTATGTGGGTCAGGATCATTGATGACCATAGATGCAGTATGTGAGTCAGGATCATTGATGACCATAGGTACATTATGTGGGTCAGGATCATTGATGACCATAGGTACATTATGTGGGTCAGGCTCATTGATGACCATAGGTACATTATGTGGGTCAGGATCATTGATGACCATAGATGCAGTATGTGAGTCAGGCTCATTGATGACCATAGATGCAGTATGTGAGTCAGGATCATTGATGACCATAGATGCAGTATGTGAGTCAGGATCATTGATGACCATAGATGCAGTATGTGAGTCAGGATCATTGATGACCATAGGTACATTGTGTGGGTCAGGATCATTGATGACCATAGGTACATTATGTGGGTCAGGATCATTGATGACCATAGGTACATTATGTGGGTCAGGCTCATTGATGACCATAGGTACATTATGTGGGTCAGGATCATTGATGACCATAGATGCAGTATGTGAGTCAGGCTCATTGATGACCATAGATGCAGTATGTGAGTCAGGCTCATTGATGCCCATAGATGCAGTATGAGTCAGGATCATTGATGACCATAGGTACATTGTGTGGGTCAGGATCATTGATGACCATAGGTACATTATGTGGGTCAGGATCATTGATGACCATAGGTACATTATGTGGGTCAGGATCATTGATGACCATAGATGCAGTATGTGAGTCAGGATCATTGATGACCATAGGTACATTATGTGGGTCAGGATCATTGATGACCATAGGTACATTATGTGAGTCAGGCTCATTGATGACCATAGGTACATTATGTGGGTCAGGATCATTGATGACCATAGGTACATTATGTGGGTCAGGCTCATTGATGACCATAGGTACATTATGTGGGTCAGGATCATTGATGACCATAGATGCCGTATGTGAGTCAGGATCATTGATGACCATAGGTACATTGTGTGGGTCAGGATCATTGATGACCATAGGTACATTATGTGAGTCAGGATCATTGATGACCATAGGTACATTATGTGGGTCAGGATCATTGATGACCATAGGTACATTATGTGGGTCAGAATCATTGATGACCATAGATGCAGTATGTGAGTCAGGATCATTGATGACCATAGGTACATTGTGTGGGTCAGGATCATTGATGACCATAGGTACATTATGTGGGTCAGGATCATTGATGACCATAGGTACATTATGTGGGTCAGGATCATTGATGACCATAGGTACATTATGTGGGTCAGGCTCATTGATGACCATAGGTACATTATGTGGGTCAGGATCATTGATGACCATAGATGCAGTATGTGGGTCAGGATCATTGATGACCATAGGTACATTATGTGGGTCAGGATCATTGATGACCATAGGTACATTATGTGGGTCAGAATCATTGATGACCATAGATGCAGTATGTGAGTCAGGATCATTGATGACCATAGGTACATTATGTGGGTCAGGCTCATTGATGACCATAGGTACATTATGTGGGTCAGGATCATTGATGACCATAGGTACATTATGTGGGTCAGGATCATTGATGACCATAGGTACATTATGTGGGTCAGGCTCATTGATGACCATAGGTACATTATGTGGGTCAGGATCATTGATGACCATAGGTACATTATGTGGGTCAGGATCATTGATGACCATAGATGCAGTATGTGAGTCAGGCTCATTGATGACCATAGATGCAGTATGTGGGTCAGGCTTATTGATGACTATAGTAGCCATAGCAGCCCAAGGGCTCGGGAGGGAGGACCAGTTCCAGTAGAGCAGAGCTGCTGCCCGCATCCCGTCCGCCGCTCCCCAGCCACCCTTCAACCGCTACTCTGCCACCCGTCAGCCGTTGCTCTGCCACCCGTCAGCCGTTGCTCTGCCACCCGTCAGCCGCTACTTTGCCAGCCGTCAGCAGTCAGGATGGACAGGCGGTTCCTGCGCATCGTTCAACTGGGCGTGGCCTACATGTTCTGCTTCATATCCTTCCAGACGAACAGCATCATCGAGGTCAGTCAACTTTCCTTACTACCCCTCACCCCTCACCTCATCCCTCACCTCTCACCCCTCACCTCACCCCTCACCCCTCACCTCACCCCTCACCCCTCACCTCATCCCTCACCCCTCACCTCACCCCTCACCTCACCCCTCACCCCTCACCTCTCACCCCTCACCTCACCCCTCACCCCTCACCTCACCCCTCACCTCTCACCCCTCACCTCACCCCTCATCCCTCACCTCACCCCTCACCCCTCACCTCACCCCTCACCCCTCACCTCACCCCTCACCTCACCCCTCACCCCTCACCTCACCCCTCACCCCTCACCTCACCCCTCACCTCTCACCCCTCACCTCACCCCTCACCCCTCACCTCATCCCTCACCCCTCACCTCACCCCTCACCCCTCCCCTCACCCATCACCTCACCCCTCACCCCTCCCCTCACCCCTCACCTCACCCCTCACCTCTCACCCCTCACCTCACCCCTCACCTCACCCCTCATCCCTCACCTCACCCCTCACCCCTCACCTCACCCCTCACCCCTCACCTCACCCCTCACCTCACCCCTCACCCCTCACCTCACCCCTCACCCCTCACCTCACCCCCTCACCTCTCACCCCTCACCTCACCTCTCACCCCTCACCCCTCACCTCACCCCTCACCTCTCACCCCTCACCTCACCCCTCACCTCTCACCCCTCACCTCACCCCTCACCCCTCACCTCACCCCTCACCCCTCACCTCACCCCTCACCTCTCACCCCTCATCTCACCCCTCATCTCACCCCTCACCCCTCACCTCACCCCTCACCCCTCACCACACCCCTCACCCCTCAACTCACCCCTCACCTCACCCCTCACCCCTCACCCCTCACCTCACCCCTCACCCCTCACTCCTCACCTCACCCCTCACCCCTCACCTCACCCCTCACCTCACCCCTCACTTCACCCCCTCACCCCTCATCCGCTCATTGTTGGTGAACGTTTGACTCAGTAGGTAAGAGTCGTTCTCTTGTGTTAACATAGATTATTCATGTTTGACTCAGTAGGTAAGAGTCGTTCTCTTGTGTTAACATAGATTATTCATGTTTGACTCAGTAGGTAAGAGTCGTTCTCTTGTGTTAACATAGATTATTCATGTTTGACTCAGTAGGTAAGAGTCGTTCTCTTGTGTTAACATAGATTATTCATGTTTGACTCAGTAGGTAAGAGTCGTTCTCTTGTGTTAACATAGATTATTCATGTTTGACTCAGTAGGTAAGAGTCGTTCTCTTGTGTTAACATAGATTATTCATGTTTGACTCAGTAGGTAAGAGTCGTTCTCTTGTGTTAACATAGATTATTCATGTTTGACTCAGTAGGTAAGAGTCGTTCTCTTGTGTTAACATAGATTATTCATGTTTGACTCAGTAGGTAAGAGTCGTTCTCTTGTGTTAACATAGATTATTCATGTTCGACGGAGAGGAATGCATGCATGACAGTCGATGAATAATAACACGACGTATGATGTCAGTCATGGTGTGTAGAGACACAAGAATACTTGCAGTACAACTCCTGCTCATAATAGTTCTGCTGTACACAACGTCCTGTACTGTACTGTACTACACAATACTGTACGCTGCTGTACTGTACACTTACTTTACTTTACTATACTTTACTGTACTGTACACTGAACTGTACTGTACTCTTATATACTATGCTATACTATACTTTACTGTACTGTAATGTACACTGTACTATATTATGATGTACTATTCTGTCTTTACTGTACACTTTACTGTACAGTACTGTACAGTACAAGAAACGGGGCACCAGGAGCGTAAACTCCCTCCCCGTACAGGACAAGAGATGGGACACCATGAGTGTAAACTCCCTCCCCGTACAGTACAGGAGATGGGACACCATGAGTGTGAACTCCCTCCTCGTACAGTACAAGAGATGGGACACCATGAGTGTAAACTCCCTCCCCGTACAGTACAAGAGATGGGACACCACGAGTGTAAACTCCCTCCCCGTACAGTACAAGAGATGGGACACCATGAGTGTAAACTCCCTTCCCGTACAGTACAAGAGATGGGACACCATGAGTGTAAACTTCCTCCCCGTACAGTACAAGAGATGGGACACCACGAGTATAAACTCACTCCCTTGAAGTACAAGAGATGGGGCCCCATGAGTGTAAACTCCCTCCCCGTACAGTACAAGGGATGGGACACCACGAGTGTAAACTCCCTCCCCGTACAGTACAAGAGATGGGACACCATGAGTGTAAACTCCCTTCCCGTACAGTACAAGAGATGGGACACCATGAGTGTAAACTCCCTCCCCGTACATTAGAAGAGATGGGACACCATGAGTGTAAACTCCCTCCCCGTACAGTACAATAGATGGGACACCATGAATGTAAACTCCCTCCCCGTACAGTACGAGAGAAGGGGCCCCATGAGTGTAAACTTCCTCCCCGTACAGTACAAGAGATGGGGCCACATGAGCGTAAACTCCCTCCCCGTACAGTACAAGAGATGGGGCCCCATGAGTGTAAACTCTCTCCCCGTACAGTACAGATGGGACACCATGAGTGTAAACTCCCTCCCCGTACAGTAGAAGAGATGGGACACCATGAGTGTAAACTCCCTCCCCGTACAGTACGAGAGATGGGACACCATGAGTGTAAACTCCCTCCCCGTACAGTACAAGAGATGGGACACCATGAGTGTAAACTCCCTCCCCGTACAGTACAAGAGATGGGACACCATGAGTGTAAACTTCCTCCCCGTACAGTAAAAGAGATGGGACAGCACGAGTGTAAACTCCCTCCGCGTACAGTACAAGAGATGGGACACCATGAGTGTAAACTCCCTCCCCGTACAGTACAAGAGATGGGACAAGACGAGTGTAAACTCCCTCTCCGTACAGTAGAAGAGATGGGACACCATGAGTGTAAACTCCCTCCCCGTACAGTACAAGAGATGGAACACCACGCGTGTAAACTTCCTCCCCGTACAGTACAAGAGATGGGACACCATGAGTGTAAATTTCCTCCCCGTACAGTACAAGAGATGGGACACCACGAGTATAAACTCACTCCCTTGAAGTACAAGAGATGGGGCCCCATGAGTGTAAACTCCCTCCCCGTACAGTACAAGAGATGGGACACCATGAGTGTAAATCCCTCCCCGTACAGTACAAGAGATGGGGCACCATGAGTGTAAACTCCCTCCCTGTACCGCACAAGAGATGGGACACCATGAGTGTAAACTCCCTCCCCGTACAGTACGAGAGATGGGACACCATGAGTGTAAACTCCCTCCCCGTACAGTACAAGAGATGGGGCACCATGAGTGTAAACTCCCTCCCCGTACAGTACGAGAGATGGGACACCATGAGTGTAAACTCCCTCCCCGTACAGTACAAGAGATGGAACACCACGCGTGTAAACTCCCTCCCCGTACAGTACAAGAGATGGGACACCATGAGTGTAAACTCCCTCCCCGTACAGTACGAGAGATGGGACACCATGAGTGTAAACTCCCTTCCCGTACAGTACGAGAGATTGCTAAGGAACAAGTGCACACGAGCACGGACTACTAAAAACAAGTGCACAAGAGCACGGGCTACTTAAAACAAGTGCACAGTTGTTAGAAGCAGTGAAAAGTTTTTATCGAGGATGTAAGGCATGTGCACGTGTAGGAAGAGAGGAAAGTGATTGGTTCTCAGTGAATGTAGGTTTGCGGCAGGGGTGTGTGATGTCTCCATGGTTGTTTAATTTGTTTATGGATGGGGTTGTTAGGGAGGTGAATGCAAGAGTTTTGGAAAGAGGGGCAAGTATGAAGTCTATTGTGGATGAGAGAGCTTGGGAAGTGAGTCAGTTGTTGTTCGCTGATGATACAGCGCTGGTGGCTGATTCATGTGAGAAACTGCAGAAGCTGGTGACTGGTGTGTGAAAGAAGAAAGCTAAGAGTAAATGTGAATAAGAGCAAGGTTATTAGGTACAGTAGGGTAGAGGGACAAGTCAATTGGGAGGTAAGTTTGAATGGAGAAAAACTGGAGGAAGTGAAGTGTTTTAGATATATGGGAGTGGATTTGGCAGCGGATGGAACCATGGAAGCGGAAGTGAGTCACAGGGTTGGGGAGGGGGCGAAAGTTCTGGGAGCGTTGAAAAATGTGTGGAAGGCGAGTGCATTATCTCGGAAAGCAAAAATGGGTATGTTTGAAAGAATAGTGGTTCCAACAATGTTATATGGTTGCGAGGCGTGGGCTATGGATAGAGTTGTGCGCAGGAGGGTGGATGTCTTGGAAATGAGATGTTTGAGGACAATATGTGGTGTGAGATGGTTTGATCGAGTAAGTAATGAAAGGGTAAGAGAGATGTGTGGAAATAAAAAGAGTGTGGCTGAGAGAGCAGAAGAGGGTGTGTTGAAATGGTTTGGTCTCATGGAGAGAATGAGTGAGGAAAGATTGACAAAGAGGATATATGTGTCATAGGTAGAGGGAACGAGAAGTGGGAGACCAAATTGGAGGTGGAAGGATGAATTGAAAAAGATTTTGAGCGATTAGGGCCTGAACATGCAGGAGGGTGAAAGGCATGCAAAGAATAGAGAGAATTGGAACGATTTGGTATACTGGGGTCGACGTGCTGTCAATGGCTTTGAACCAGGGCATGTGAAGCGTCTAGGGCAATCCATGGAAAGTTTTGTGGGGCCTAGATGTGGAAAGGGAGCTGTGGTTTCGGTGCATTATTCATGACTGCTAGAGACTTAGTGTGAACGAAAGTGGCATTTGTTGTCTTTTCCTAGCGCTACCTCGCGCACATGCGGGGGGAGGGGGTTGTTATTTCATGTGTGCGGGGTGGCGACGAGAATGAATAAAGGCAGCAAGTATGAATTATGTATGTGTATATATGTATATGTCTGTGTATGTATATATATGTATACGTCGAAATGTATAGGTATGTATATGTGCGTGTGTGGACGTGTATGTATATACGTGGGTATGTGGGTGGGTTGGGCCATTCTTTCGTCTGTTTCCTTGCGCTACCTCGCTGACGCGGGAGACAGCGACAAAGTATATATATATATATATATATATATATATATATATATACTGAGGATGGTTGGGTGGAGGTTGGTGAGATAAGATAAAGATAAGTGAGGAACATGATGGGACGCAATGATAACAGTGATAACTATGGAAGATGATTTTGTCCTGAATATGTAAGGGAAGTTGTTAGGGTCTATTGTGAACTCAGAGAAAAACATAAAAAATGCATTTCGTTTAATAAGAGAAGACAGTGATAAGGTGAAGCGCTACAGACGTGAAGGGAAGGGCTACAGACGTGAAGGGAAGCAAACATTTGTTATGAACTGAATTGGCAATGCGGGAGCAGTGGGCGGAGCGAACCTTTCTCGCCCTTTTTTCGTAGTATTCTCAACTTGTTTATTAAACAAGTTAACATTAATATTAAAAAGAAACACTAGGATTAAGGCTACATAAATCAAGCAACGCAAGGAAAACAAATGTTGCTTTGGTGATATTATCAAATTGCATTTAACGTATAGAATTCTGGAGGAAATGGCAACCATTATTGTGAGTACCGATGTTGACCATACTAGTTGTAGCAAGCAACACCGGCAGTGATGACCAATATCAAGCATGGTAAGTAAGGCTCACATACTAGTGACCGACACACACACTCTACTTCACTCAAACAGGTGAGCTCCAAGCCTCAGGTGAAGGTAAACACCTGGAGTCATACTAGCGAGAAATAAGCAACGGAAAATTACTGATTGATAATATGAGCAGAACACTTGAGCACAAGTGCAGTTTACATGAAAGTGATGATATGAGCAGAACACTTGAGCACAAGTGCACAGGTTTACATGAAAATTATATGCGCAGAACACTTGAGCACAAGTGCACAGGTTTACATGAAAGTGATAGTATGGACAATCACATGTTTACCAAATGGCGTCCTAGCTTCGTCTCTTCGATGTATATCAACTGACTGTTATATTTCTCTCTAGTGTCTCCCTTAATGATATGATTAGTACAAATGAGTGGGAGATGTATAAAAGAAAGGCAGCAGGTCAAGAGAAAGGTGCAAGAGGTGAAAAAGAGGGCAAATGAGAGTTGGGGTGAGAGAGTATCATTAAATTTTAGGGAGAATAAAAAGATGTTCTTGAAGGAGTTAAATAAAGTGCGTAAGACAAGGGAGCAAATGGGAACGTCAGTAAAGGGGACTAATGGGGAGGTGATAACAAGTAGTGGTGATGTGAGAAGGAGATTGAGTGAGTATTTTGAAGGTTTGTTGAATGTGTTTGATGATAGAGTGGCAGATATTGGGTGTTTTGGTCGAGGTGGTGTGCAAAGTGAGAGGGTTAGGGAAAATAATTTGGTAAACAGAGAAGAGGTAGTAAAAGCTTTGCGGAAGATGAAAGCCGGCAAGGCAGCAGGTTTGGATAGTATTGCAGTGGAATTTATTTAAAGAGGGGGTGACTGTATTGTTGACTGGTTGGTAAGGTTATTTAATGTATGTATGATTCATGGTGAGGTGCCTGAGGATTGGCGGAATGCTTGCATAGTGCCATTGTGCAAAGGGGATAAGAGTGAGTGCTCAAGTTACAGAGGTATAAGTTTGTTGAGTATTCCTGGTAAATTATATGGGATGGTATTGATCGAGAGGGTGAACGCATGTAAAAGAGCATCAGATTGGGGAAGAGCAGTGTGGTTTCAGAAGTGGTAGAGGATGTGTGGATCAGGTGCTTGCTTTGAAGAATGTATGTGAGAAATACTTAGAAAAGCAGATGGATTTGTATGTAGCATTTATGGATCTGGAGAAGGCATATGATAGAGTTGATAGAGATGCTCTGTGGAAGGTATTAAGAATATATGGTGTGGGAGGCAAGTTGTTAGAAGCAGTGAAAAGTTTTAATCGAGGATGTAAGGCATGTGGACGTGTAGGAAGAGAGGAAAGTAACTGGTTCTCAGTGAATGTAGGTTTGCGGCAGGGGTGTGTGATGTCTCCATGGTTGTTTAATTTGTTTATGGATGGGGTTGTTTGGGAGGTGAATGTAAGAGTTTTGGAAAGAGGGGCAAGTATGAAGTCTGTTGGGGATGAGAGAGCTTGGGAAGTGAGTCAGTTGTTGTTCGCTGATGATACAGCGCTGGTGGCTGATTCATGTGAGAAACTGCAGAAGCTGGTGACTGAGTTTGGTAAAGTGTGTGAAAGAAGAAAGCTGAGAGTAAATGTGAATAAGAGCAAGGTTATTAGGTACAGTAGGGTTGAGGGTCAAGTCAACTGGGAGGTAAGTTTAAATGGAGAAAAACTGGAGGAAGTAAAGTGTTTCAGATATCTGGGAGTGGATCTGGCAGCGGATGGAACCATGGAAGCGGAAGTGAATCATAGGGTGGGGGAGGGGGGCGAAAATTCTGGGAGCCTTGAAGAATGTTTGGAAGTCGAGAACATTATCTCGGAAAGCAAAAATGGGTATGTTTGAAGGAATAGTGGTTCCAACAATGTTGTATGGTTGCGAGGCGTGGGCTATGGATAGAGTTGTGCGCAGGAGGGTGAATGTACTGGAAATGAAGATGTCTGAGGACAATGTGTGGTGTGAGGTGGTTTGATCGAGTAAGTAATGTAAGGGTAAGAGAGATGTGTAGAAATAAAAAGAGTGTGGTTGAGAATTCAGAAGAGGGTGTTTTGAAATGGTTTGGTCACATGGAGAGAATGAGTGAGGAAAGATTGACCAAGAGGATATATGTGTCAGAGGTGGAAGGAACGAGAAGTGGGAGACCAAATTGGAGGTGGAAAGATGGAGTGAAAAAGATTTTGAGTGATCGGTGCCTGAACATGCAGGAGGGTGAAAGGCGTGCAAGGAATAGAGTGAATTGGAACGATGTGGTTATACCGGGGTCGACGTGCTGTCAATGGATTGAACCACGGCATGTGAAGCGTCTGGGGTAAACCATGGAAGTTTCTGTGGGGCCTGGATGTGGAAAGGGAGCTGTGGTTTTGGTGCATTATTACATGACAGCTAGAGACTGAGTGTGAACGAATGTGGCCTTTGTTGTCTTTTCCTAGCGCTACCTCGCACACATGAGGGTGAGGGGGTTGTTATTCCATGTGTGGCGAGGTGGCGATGGAATGAATAAAAGCAGACAGTATGAATTACGTGCATATGTATATATGTATATGTCTGTGTGTATATATATATGTATATATTGAGATGTATAGGTATGTATATTTGCGTGTGTGGACGTGTATGTATATACATGTGTATGTGGGTGGGTTGGGCCATATATATATATATATATATATATATATATATATATATATATATATATATATATATATATATATATATATATATATATATATTTATTTTTTATTATACTTTGTCGCTGTCTCCCGCGTTTGCGAGGTAGCGCAAGGAAACAGACGAAAGAAATGCCCCCCCCCCATACACATGTATATACATACGTCCACACACGCAAATATACATACCTACACAGCTTTCCATGGTTTACCCCAGACGCTTCACATGCCTTGATTCAATCCACTGACAGTACGTCAACCCCGGTATACCACATCGCTCCAATTCACTCTATTCCTTGCCCTCCTTTCACCCTCCTGCATGTTCAGGCCCCGATCACACAAAATCTTTTTCACTCCATCTTTCCACCTCCAATTTGGTCTCCCTCTTCTCCTCGTTCCCTCCACCTCCGACACATATATCCTCTTGGTCAATCTTTCCTCACTCATTCTCTCCATGTGCCCAAACCACTTCAAAACACCCTCTTCTGCTCTCTCAACCACGCTCTTTTTATTTCCACACATCTCTCTTACCCTTACGTTACTCACTCGATCAAACCACCTCACACCACACATTGTCCTCAAGCATCTCATTTCCAGCACATCCATCCTCCTGCGCACAACTCTATCCATAGCCCACGCCTCGCAACCATACAACATTGTTGGAACCACTATTCCTTCAAACATACCCATTTTTGCTTTCCGAGATAATGTTCTCGACTTCCACACATTCTTAAAGGCCCCCAGAATTTTCGCCCCCTCCCCCACCCTATGATCCACTTCCGCTTCCATGGTTCCATCCGCTGCCAGATCCACTCCCAGATATCTAAAACACTTCACTTCCTCCAGTTTTTCTCCATTCAAACTCACCTCCCAATTGACTTGACCCTCAACCCTACTGTACCTAATAACCTTGCTCTTATTCACATTTACTCTTAACTTTCTTCTTCCACACACTTTACCAAACTCAGTCACCAGCTTCTGCAGTTTCTCACATGAATCAGCCACCAGCGCCGTATCATATATATGACCAATGCCATCCAAACCTGCCGCCTTGCCGGCTTTCATCTTCCTCAAAGCTTTCACTACCTCTTCTCTGTTTACCAATCATTCTCCTTGACCCTCTCACTTTGCACACCACCTCGACCAAAACACCCTATATCTGCCACTCTATCATCTAACACATACAACAAACCTTCAAAATACTCACTCCATCTCCTTCTCACTTCACCACTACTTGTTATCACCTCCCCATTAGCCCCCTTCACCGATGTTCCCATTTGCTCCCTTGTCTTACGCACTTTATTTACCAACTTCCAAAACATCTTTTTATTCTCCCTGAAATTTAATGATGCTCTCTCACCTTAACTCTCATTTCCCCTCTTTTTCACTTCTTGCACCTTTGTCTTGACCTCCTGCCTCTTTCTTTTGTACATCTAATCATTTGCACTACTTCCCTGCAGAAATCGTCCAAATGCCTCTCTCTCCTCTTTCATTAATAATCTTACTTCATCCCACCACTCACTACCCTTTCTAATCTGCCCACCTCCCACGCTTCTCATGCCACAAGCATCTTTTGCGCAAGCCATCACTGCTTCCGTAAATACATCCCATTCCTCCCCCACTCCCCTTACCTCCTTTGTTCTCACCTTTTTCCATTCTGTACTCAGTCTCTCCTGGTACTTCCTCACACAAATCTCCTTCCCAAGCTCACTTACTCTCACCACTCTCTTCACCCCCAACATTCACTCTTCTTTTCTGAAAACCACTACAAATCTTCACCTTTGCCTCCACAAGATAATGATCAGACATCCAGTTGCACCTCTCAGCACATTAACATCCAGAAGTCTCTCTTTCGCGCACCTATCAATTAACATTTAATCTGATAACGCTCTCTGGCCATCTCTCCTACTTACATATGTATACTTATATATATCTCTCTTTTTAAACCAGGTATTCCCAATCACCAGTCATTTTTCAGCACACAAATCTACAAACTCTTCACCATTTCCATTTACAACAATGAACACCCCATGTACACCAATTATTCCCTCAACTGCCACACTACTTACCTTTGCATTCAAATCACCCATCACTATAACCCGGTCTCGTGCATCAAAACTACTAACACACTCATTCAGCTGCTCCCAAAACACTTGCCTCTCATGATCTTTCTTCTCATGCCCAGATGCATATGCACCAATAATCACCCATCTCTCTCCATCCACTTTCAGTCTTACCCATATCAATCTAGAGTTTACTTTCTAACACTATCACATACTCCCACGACTCCTGTTTCAGGAGTAGTGCTACTCCTTCCCTTGCTCTTGTCCTCTCACTAACCTCTGACTTTACTCCCAAGACATTCCCAAACCACTCTTCCCCTTTACCCTTCAGCTTCGTTTCACTCAGAGCCAAAACATCCGGGTTCCTTTCCTTAAACATACTATCTATCTCTCCTTTTTTCTCATCTTGGTTACATCCACACACATTTAGACACCCCAATCTGAGCCTTCGAGGAGGATGTTTCCCCTTTTTGAAAGTTAACATACAAGGAGAGGAGGGTTTCTAGCCCCCGCTCCGGTCCCCTTTAGTTTTTTTTTTTTTTTTTAATTTTCCAAAAGAAGGAACAGAGAAGGGGGCCAGGTGAGGATATTCCCTCAAAGGCCCAGTCCTCTGTTCTAAACGCTACCTCGCTAACGCGGGAAATGGCGAAGTTTGAAAGAAACGAAAGAAATATATATATATATATATATATATATATATATATATATATATATATATATATATATATATATATATATATATATATATATATATATATATATATATATATATATATATATATATATATATATATATATATATATATATATATATATATATATATATATATATATATATAAGTATATTCCTATGAGTCCACGGGGAAAATGAAACACAAGTTCCCAAGTGCACTTTCATGTAATAATCATACCATCAGGGGAGACACAAGAAATATAACAGTTTGTTGATAAACAACGAAGAGATGTAGCTAGGACGCCATTTGGTAAACATGGGATTGACCAAGACAGACAACGAGCGTAACATAAACTTATTATTTGGACAAGAAGGTGAATTGTTTACAAATTTTATCATCAATAAAGATATCCAATTTATATAGACCATCACAAATAGTAAGATTATAACTTTATGTATTCAATAATAGAAGATTCAATGATATTTCTCCTGGTACTGGATTAGAGTTAATAACTGAGATGGCATAACTCCAATCAATACAATGATCATAGTTTTTAGCGTGATTAAAGAAGGCATTTGATTCTTGTTCTGTTCTTATACTATATTTGTTGCTGAAGTCTAACAAAGATCCTTACCAGTCTGCCCAACTTAAAATTTATCACAATTTCTACATGGTACTTTATAGAAGCACCTAGGAGAATTTTCTGGTGAGTTCCTGATTAAGATATTCTTTATAGTATTATTGTTGCTGAAGGCAACATTTACATTAAAGGATTTAAGCGACATGGGAAGTAAAGTAAAATTATTATTAAATGAGAAGTGAAAAATTCTTGGTGTCAATGGGAGGTTTGGGCTGAACTTTATAGAATGATTTCTTTGCTAACGTAAGGGATTCATCAACTGATTTATATTTCTCTCTTGTATCTCCCCTGATTATGTGATTATTACACGAAAGTGCACTTGGGAACTTGTGTTTCCATGTCCCCGTGGACTCATAGGAATATACTTGATCACGCGCAAAATTGTGAGCCTTTCCAAGATATATATATATAATATATATATATATAATATATATATATATATATATATATATATATATATATTATATATATATAATATATAATTATATTATAGAGAGAGAGAGAGAGAGCGTTGTCATGTGTAATATACCAACACCACAGCTCACTGTCCACAGTAAGCCGGAGATGGACGAGAACAAATGGCTCTTATTATGCTAAAGTTTTAAGTGAAGATGGTCTTTCCTGGCTTTGAAATGGCCTTCAGTTCGGTGATGGAAAACTTGTAGGGGTGTGTTCAGTTGTGATGGTGTGAGGGGCACGTACCTGTAATACTATACATGTACTTGAGACTTTCATAGAGATTATATATCATGACTAAAACTGCCTTCCTTCATGCAATAAGTATTTACCACAATATTTAGTGTTAAAGTAGGTACTTATATTTACTCACAATATATATGTTAAAGTGGTACTTATATACACGATATATAAGTGTTAAAGTAGGTCTTATATTTACACGCAATATTATAAGTGTTAAAGTAGGTACTTATATTCCTGTGGTATACAGTCTTAACGATGTTGTTGTTATTGTAGAGTTGGTGTTGTACATCGTGAACTGTCTTCCGTAAAGTATACTGTCTGGAATATACCACATATCTGCCATAGTACCACATATCTGGTAATATACCACATATCTGGCAGTATACCACATATCTGTCAATATACCACATATCTGCCATAGTACCACATATCTGGCATATACCACATATCTGGCAGTATACCACATCTGGCAGTATACCACATATCTTGCAATATATCACATATCTGCCATAGTACCACATATCTGGCAATATACCACATATCTGGCAGTATACCACATCTGGCAGTATACCACATATCTTGCAATATATCACATATCTGCCATAGTACCACATACCTGGCAATATACCACATATCTGGCAATATACCACATATCTGGCAGTATACCACATCTGGCAGTATACCACATATCTTGCAATACATCACATATCTGCCATAGTACCACATATCTGGCAATATACCACATATCTGGCGGTATACCACATATCTGGTAGTATACCACAAATCTGGCAGTATACCACGTATCAGGCAATATACCACATATTTGGTAGTATACTACATATCTGGCAATATACCACATATCTGGTAGTATACACATATCTGGTAGTATACCACATCTGGCAGTATACCACATATCTGGCAATATACCACATATCTGCCATAGTACCACATATCTGGCAATGTACCACATATCTGGCAGTATACCACATATCTTGCAGTATATCACATATCTGCCATAGTACCACGTATCTGACAATATACCACATATCTGGCAGTATACCACATATCTGGCAATATACCACATATCTGCCATAGTACCACATATCTGGCAATATACCACATATCTGGCAGTATACCACATATCTTGCAATATATCACATATCTGCCATAGTACCACATATCTGACAATATACCACATATCTGGCAGTATACCACATATCTGGTAGTATACCACAATTCTGGCAGTATACCACATATCTGGCAATATACCACATATTTGGTAGTATACCACATATCTGGCAATATACCACATATCTGGTAGTATGCCACATCTGGCAGTATACCACATATCTGGCAGTATACCACATATCTTGCAATATATCACGTATCTGCCATAGTACCACATATCTGGCAATATACCACATATCTGGCAATATACCACATATCTGGTAGTATACCACAAATCTGGCAGTATACCACATATCTAGCAATATACCACATATTTGGTAGTATACTACATATCTGGCAATATACCACATGTCTGGTAGTATACCACATATCGGGTAGTATACCACATATCTGGCAGTATACCAATATCTGGCACTATACCACAGATCTGGTATCATACCACATATCTGGCAGTTACCATATTATCTGGCAGTATACCACATATCTGGCAGTATACCACATATTTGGCAGTATACCACATATTTGGCAGTATATTATGAGGTATACATTGTAGATGATCGTTAGATTATAGAGTTAACCATGCACGTGTTATGTTACTGTATACTTGTATACTGATGATAACTTTTTCCCATGTGGGATAATGAGGCATCCCACTGGGATCCAGGTTCGGGAAATCACAAAAATATGGTAATTTGTCATAGAAATGAAAGTCACAATCCTTTGGAAGACCAAAGATAATGGGGAAAACATTTTCACTAAAGCAGATTTAAGTGAAGAAATGACCCTCCCCAGACCTCCGGCCAGGTGTCCACCCCCACACATACACACACATATACATATACATATACACATACACATGCATACGCATATACATACACATATCCATACATATACATACACAGGCATACACATATACATACATATACACACACATATATACACACACATACATACACATGCATACACATATTAATACACATATACATGCACACATGCATACACATGTTTTATATTTTTTATATATTTTGCTTTGTCACTGTCTCCTGCGTTAGCGAGGTAGCGCAAGGAAACAGATGAAAGAATGGCCCAACCCACCCACATACACGTCCACACACACAAATATACATACCTATACATCTCAACAATATATACACACATAGACATATACATTTATACACATGCACATGATTCATACTGTCTGCCATTTTCATTCCCATCTCCACCACGCCACACATGAAATAACCACCCCCTCCCCCCAAATGTGCACGAGGTAGCGCTAGGAAAAGACAACAAAGGCCACTTTCGTTCACATTCAGCCTCTAGCTGTCACGTAATAATGCACCGAAACCACAGCTCCCTTTCCACTCCAGGCCCCACACAACTTTCCATGGTTTACCCAGACGCTTCACATGCCCTGGTTCAATCCATTGACAGCATGTCGACCCTGTTATATCAATCGTTCCACTTCACTCTATTCCTTGCACGCCTTTCACCCTCCTGCATGTTCAGGCCCAATCACTCAAAATCTTTTTCACTCCATCTTTCCACCTCCAATTTGGTCTCCCTCTTCTCCTCGTTCCCTCCACCTCCGACACATATATCCTCTTGGTCAATCTTTCCTCACTCATTCTCTCCATGTGCCCAAACCACTTCAAAACACCCTCTTCTGCTCTCTCAACCACGCTCTTTTTATTTCCACACATCTCTCTTACCCTTACGTTACTCACTCGATCAAACCACCTCACACCACACATTGTCCTCAAGCATCTCATTTCCAGCACATCCATCCTCCTGCGCACAACTCTATCCATAGCCCACGCCTCGCAACCATACAACATTGTTGGAACCACTATTCCTTCAAACATACCCATTTTTGCTTTCCGAGATAATGTTCTCGACTTCCACACATTCTTAAAGGCCCCCAGAATTTTCGCCCCCTCCCCCACCCTATGATCCACTTCCGCTTCCATGGTTCCATCCGCTGCCAGATCCACTCCCAGATATCTAAAACACTTCACTTCCTCCAGTTTTTCTCCATTCAAACTCACCTCCCAATTGACTTGACCCTCAACCCTACTGTACCTAATAACCTTGCTCTTATTCACATTTACTCTTAACTTTCTTCTTCCACACACTTTACCAAACTCAGTCACCAGCTTCTGCAGTTTCTCACATGAATCAGCCACCAGCGCCGTATCATATATATGACCAATGCCATCCAAACCTGCCGCCTTGCCGGCTTTCATCTTCCTCAAAGCTTTCACTACCTCTTCTCTGTTTACCAATCATTCTCCTTGACCCTCTCACTTTGCACACCACCTCGACCAAAACACCCTATATCTGCCACTCTATCATCTAACACATACAACAAACCTTCAAAATACTCACTCCATCTCCTTCTCACTTCACCACTACTTGTTATCACCTCCCCATTAGCCCCCTTCACCGATGTTCCCATTTGCTCCCTTGTCTTACGCACTTTATTTACCAACTTCCAAAACATCTTTTTATTCTCCCTGAAATTTAATGATGCTCTCTCACCTTAACTCTCATTTCCCCTCTTTTTCACTTCTTGCACCTTTGTCTTGACCTCCTGCCTCTTTCTTTTGTACATCTAATCATTTGCACTACTTCCCTGCAGAAATCGTCCAAATGCCTCTCTCTCCTCTTTCATTAATAATCTTACTTCATCCCACCACTCACTACCCTTTCTAATCTGCCCACCTCCCACGCTTCTCATGCCACAAGCATCTTTTGCGCAAGCCATCACTGCTTCCGTAAATACATCCCATTCCTCCCCCACTCCCCTTACCTCCTTTGTTCTCACCTTTTTCCATTCTGTACTCAGTCTCTCCTGGTACTTCCTCACACAAATCTCCTTCCCAAGCTCACTTACTCTCACCACTCTCTTCACCCCCAACATTCACTCTTCTTTTCTGAAAACCACTACAAATCTTCACCTTTGCCTCCACAAGATAATGATCAGACATCCAGTTGCACCTCTCAGCACATTAACATCCAGAAGTCTCTCTTTCGCGCACCTATCAATTAACATTTAATCTGATAACGCTCTCTGGCCATCTCTCCTACTTACATATGTATACTTATATATATCTCTCTTTTTAAACCAGGTATTCCCAATCACCAGTCATTTTTCAGCACACAAATCTACAAACTCTTCACCATTTCCATTTACAACAATGAACACCCCATGTACACCAATTATTCCCTCAACTGCCACACTACTTACCTTTGCATTCAAATCACCCATCACTATAACCCGGTCTCGTGCATCAAAACTACTAACACACTCATTCAGCTGCTCCCAAAACACTTGCCTCTCATGATCTTTCTTCTCATGCCCAGATGCATATGCACCAATAATCACCCATCTCTCTCCATCCACTTTCAGTCTTACCCATATCAATCTAGAGTTTACTTTCTAACACTATCACATACTCCCACGACTCCTGTTTCAGGAGTAGTGCTACTCCTTCCCTTGCTCTTGTCCTCTCACTAACCTCTGACTTTACTCCCAAGACATTCCCAAACCACTCTTCCCCTTTACCCTTCAGCTTCGTTTCACTCAGAGCCAAAACATCCGGGTTCCTTTCCTTAAACATACTATCTATCTCTCCTTTTTTCTCATCTTGGTTACATCCACACACATTTAGACACCCCAATCTGAGCCTTCGAGGAGGATGTTTCCCCTTTTTGAAAGTTAACATACAAGGAGAGGAGGGTTTCTAGCCCCCGCTCCGGTCCCCTTTAGTTTTTTTTTTTTTTTTTAATTTTCCAAAAGAAGGAACAGAGAAGGGGGCCAGGTGAGGATATTCCCTCAAAGGCCCAGTCCTCTGTTCTAAACGCTACCTCGCTAACGCGGGAAATGGCGAAGTTTGAAAGAAACGAAAGAAATATATATATATATATATATATATATATATATATATATATATATATATATATATATATATATATATATATATATATATATATATATATATATATATATATATATATATATATATATATATATATATATATATATATATATATATATATATATATATATATATATATATATATAAGTATATTCCTATGAGTCCACGGGGAAAATGAAACACAAGTTCCCAAGTGCACTTTCATGTAATAATCATACCATCAGGGGAGACACAAGAAATATAACAGTTTGTTGATAAACAACGAAGAGATGTAGCTAGGACGCCATTTGGTAAACATGGGATTGACCAAGACAGACAACGAGCGTAACATAAACTTATTATTTGGACAAGAAGGTGAATTGTTTACAAATTTTATCATCAATAAAGATATCCAATTTATATAGACCATCACAAATAGTAAGATTATAACTTTATGTATTCAATAATAGAAGATTCAATGATATTTCTCCTGGTACTGGATTAGAGTTAATAACTGAGATGGCATAACTCCAATCAATACAATGATCATAGTTTTTAGCGTGATTAAAGAAGGCATTTGATTCTTGTTCTGTTCTTATACTATATTTGTTGCTGAAGTCTAACAAAGATCCTTACCAGTCTGCCCAACTTAAAATTTATCACAATTTCTACATGGTACTTTATAGAAGCACCTAGGAGAATTTTCTGGTGAGTTCCTGATTAAGATATTCTTTATAGTATTATTGTTGCTGAAGGCAACATTTACATTAAAGGATTTAAGCGACATGGGAAGTAAAGTAAAATTATTATTAAATGAGAAGTGAAAAATTCTTGGTGTCAATGGGAGGTTTGGGCTGAACTTTATAGAATGATTTCTTTGCTAACGTAAGGGATTCATCAACTGATTTATATTTCTCTCTTGTATCTCCCCTGATTATGTGATTATTACACGAAAGTGCACTTGGGAACTTGTGTTTCCATGTCCCCGTGGACTCATAGGAATATACTTGATCACGCGCAAAATTGTGAGCCTTTCCAAGATATATATATATATATATATATATATATATATATATATATATATATATATATATATATATATATATATATATATATATATAATATGCTTAGAGAGAGAGAGAGAGAGCGTTGTCATGTGTAATATACCAACACCACAGCTCACTGTCCACAGTAAGCCGGAGATGGACGAGAACAAATGGCTCTTATTATGCTAAAGTTTTAAGTGAAGATGGTCTTTCCTGGCTTTGAAATGGCCTTCAGTTCGGTGATGGAAAACTTGTAGGGTGTGTTCAGTTGTGATGGTGTGAGGGGCACGTACCTGTAATACTATACATGTACTTGAGACTTTCATAGAGATTATATATCATGACTAAAACTGCCTCTCCTTACATGCAAATAAGTATTTACTCACAATATTATAAGTGTTAAAGTAGGTACTTATATTTACTCACAATATTATAAGTGTTAAAGTAGGTACTTATATTTACACGCAATATTATAAGTGTTAAAGTAGGTACTTATATTTACACGCAATATTATAAGTGTTAAAGTAGGTACTTATATTCCTGTGGTATACAGTCTTAACGATGTTGTTGTTATTGTAGAGTTGGTGTTGTACATCGTGAACTGTCTTCCGTAAAGTATACTGTCTGGAATATACCACATATCTGCCATAGTACCACATATCTGGTAATATACCACATATCTGGCAGTATACCACATATCTGTCAATATACCACATATCTGCCATAGTACCACATATCTGGCATATACCACATATCTGGCAGTATACCACATCTGGCAGTATACCACATATCTTGCAATATATCACATATCTGCCATAGTACCACATATCTGGCAATATACCACATATCTGGCAGTATACCACATCTGGCAGTATACCACATATCTTGCAATATATCACATATCTGCCATAGTACCACATACCTGGCAATATACCACATATCTGGCAATATACCACATATCTGGCAGTATACCACATCTGGCAGTATACCACATATCTTGCAATACATCACATATCTGCCATAGTACCACATATCTGGCAATATACCACATATCTGGCGGTATACCACATATCTGGTAGTATACCACAAATCTGGCAGTATACCACGTATCAGGCAATATACCACATATTTGGTAGTATACTACATATCTGGCAATATACCACATATCTGGTAGTATACCACATATCTGGTAGTATACCACATCTGGCAGTATACCACATATCTGGCAATATACCACATATCTGCCATAGTACCACATATCTGGCAATGTACCACATATCTGGCAGTATACCACATATCTTGCAGTATATCACATATCTGCCATAGTACCACGTATCTGACAATATACCACATATCTGGCAGTATACCACATATCTGGCAATATACCACATATCTGCCATAGTACCACATATCTGGCAATATACCACATATCTGGCAGTATACCACATATCTTGCAATATATCACATATCTGCCATAGTACCACATATCTGACAATATACCACATATCTGGCAGTATACCACATATCTGGTAGTATACCACAATTCTGGCAGTATACCACATATCTGGCAATATACCACATATTTGGTAGTATACCACATATCTGGCAATATACCACATATCTGGTATACCACATATCTGGTAGTATGCCACATCTGGCAGTATACCACATATCTGGCAGTATACCACATATCTTGCAATATATCACGTATCTGCCATAGTACCACATATCTGGCAATATACCACATATCTGGCAATATACCACATATCTGGTAGTATACCACAAATCTGGCAGTATACCACATATCTAGCAATATACCACATATTTGGTAGTATACTACATATCTGGCAATATACCACATGTCTGGTAGTATACCACATATCGGGTAGTATACCACATATCTGGCAGTATACCACATATCTGGCACTATACCACAGATCTGGTATCATACCACATATCTGGCAGTATACCATATATCTGGCAGTATACCACATATCTGGCAGTATACCACATATTTGGCAGTATACCACATATTTGGCAGTATATTATGAGGTATACATTGTAGATGATCGTTAGATTATAGAGTTAACCATGCACGTGTTATGTTACTGTATACTTGTATACTGATGATAACTTTTTCCCATGTGGGATAATGAGGCATCCCACTGGGATCCAGGTTCGGGAAATCACAAAAATATGGTAATTTGTCATAGAAATGAAAGTCACAATCCTTTGGAAGACCAAAGATAATGGGGAAAACATTTTCACTAAAGCAGATTTAAGTGAAGAAATGACCCTCCCCAGACCTCCGGCCAGGTGTCCACCCCCACACATACACACACATATACATATACATATACACATACACATGCATACGCATATACATACACATATCCATACATATACATACACAGGCATACACATATACATACATATACACACACATATATACACACACATACATACACATGCATACACATATACATACACATATACATGCACACATGCATACACATGTTTTATATTTTTTATATATTTTGCTTTGTCACTGTCTCCTGCGTTAGCGAGGTAGCGCAAGGAAACAGATGAAAGAATGGCCCAACCCACCCACATACACGTCCACACACACAAATATACATACCTATACATCTCAACATATATATACACACATAGACATATACATTTATACACATGCACATGATTCATACTGTCTGCCATTATTCATTCCCATCTCCACCACGCCACACATGAAATAACCACCCCCTCCCCCCAAATGTGCACGAGGTAGCGCTAGGAAAAGACAACAAAGGCCACTTTCGTTCACATTCAGCCTCTAGCTGTCACGTAATAATGCACCGAAACCACAGCTCCCTTTCCACATCCAGGCCCCACACAACTTTCCATGGTTTACCCCAGACGCTTCACATGCCCTGGTTCAATCCATTGACAGCATGTCGACCCTGTTATATCACATCGTTCCACTTCACTCTATTCCTTGCACGCCTTTCACCCTCCTGCATGTTCAGGCCCCAATCACTCAAAATCTTTTCACTCCATCTTTCCACCTCTAATTTGGTCTCCCACTTCTCCTCGTTCCCTCCACCTCTGACACATATATCCTCTTTGTCAATCTTTCCTCACTCATTCTCTCCATGTGACCAAACCATTTCAAAACACCCTCTTCTGCTCTCTCAACCACACTCTTTTTATTACCACACATCTCTCTTCCTCTATTATTACTTACTCGATCAAACCACCTCAAACCACATATTGTCCTCAAACATCTCATTTCCAGCACATCCACCCTCCTCCGCACAACTCTATCCATAGCCCACGCCTCGCAACCATATAACTTTGTTGGGACCACTATTCCTTCAAACATACCCATTTTTGCTTTCCAAGATAATGTTCTCATCTTCCACACATTCTTCAACGCTCCCAGAACTTTTGCCCCTCCCCCACCCTATGAGTCACTTCAGCTTCCATAGTTCCATCCACTGCCAAATCCACTCCCAGATATCTAAAACACTTCACTTCCTCCAGTTTTTCTCCATTCAAACTTACCTCCCAATTGACTTGTCCCTCAACCCTACTGTACCTAATAACCTTGCTCTTATTCACATTTACTTTCAGCTTTCTTCTTTCACACACTTTACCAAACTCGGTCACCAGCTTCTGCAGTTTCTCACACGAATCAGCCACCAGCACTTTATCATCAGCGAACAACAGCTGACTCACTTCCCAAGATCTCTCATCCACAACAGACTGCATACTTGCCCCTCTTTCCAGAACTCTTGCATTCACCTCCCTAACAACCCCATCCATAAACAAATTAAACAACCATGGAGACATCACACACCCCTGCTGCAAACCTACATTCACTGAGAACCAGTCACTTTCCTCTCTTCCTACACGTACACATGCCTTACATCCTCGATAAAAACTTTTCACTGCTTCTAACAACTTGCCTCCCACGCCATATATTCTTAATACCTTCCACAGAGCATCTCTATCAACTCTATCATATGCCTTCTCCAGATCCATAAATGCTGCATACAAATCCATTTGCTTTTCTAAGTATTTCTCACATACATTCTTCAAAGCAAACACCTGATCCACATATCCTCTACCACTTCTGAAACCACACTGCTCTTCCCCAATCTGATGCTCTGTACATGCCTTCATCCTCTCAATCAATACCCTCCCATATAATTTACCAGGAATACTCAACAAACTTATACCTCTTTGATTTGGGCACTCACTTTTATCCCCTTTGCCTTTGTACAATGGCACTATGCAAGCATTCCGCCAATCCTAAGGCACCTCACCATGAATCATACATACATTAAATAACCTTACCAACCAGTCAACAATACAGTCACCCCCTTTTTTAACAAATTCCACGGCAATACCATCCAAACCCGCTGCCTTGCTGGCTTTCATCTTCCGCAAAGCTTTTACTACCTCTTCTCTGTTTACCAAATTATTTTCCCTAACTCTCTCACTTTGCACACCACCTCGACCAAAACACCCTATATCTGCCACTCTATCATCAAACACATTCAACAAACCTTCAAAATACTCACTCCATCTCCTTCTCACATTACCACTACTTGTTATCACCTCCCCATTAGCCCCTTCACTGAAGTTTCCATTTGTTCCCTTGTCTTACGCACTTTATTTACCTCCTTCCAAAACATCTTTTTTATTCTCCCTAAAATTTAATGATACTCTCTCACCCCAACTCTCATTTGCCCTCTTTTTCGCTTCTTGCACCTTTCTCTTGACCTCCTGCCTCTTTCTTTTATACATCTCCCTCTCATTTGCATTATTTCCTTGCAAAAATCATCCAAATGCCTCTCTCTTCTCTTTCACTAATAATCTTATTTCTTCATCCCACCACTCACTACCCTTTCTGATCTGCCCACCTCCCACGCTTCTCATGCCACAAGCATCTTTTGCGCAAGCCATCACTGCTTCCCTAAATACATCCCATTCCTCCCCAACTCCCCTTACATCTTTGTTCTCACCTTTTTCCATTCTGAACTCAGTCTCTCCTGGTACTTCCTTACTCTAGTCTCTTTCCCAAGCTCACTTACTCTCACCACTCTTTTCACCCCAACATTCTTTCTTCTTTTCTGAAAACATCTTCAGACCTTCACCTTACCCTCCACAAGATAATGATCAGACATCCATCCAGTTGCACCTCTCAGCACATTAACATTAGCTCTCTGGCCTTATCTCCTACTTACATACGTATACTTATGTATATCTCGCTTTTTAAACCAGGTATTCCCAATCACCAGTCCTGTTTCAGCACACAAATCTACAAGCTCTTCACTATTTCCATTTACAACACTGAACACCCCATGTACACCAATTATTCCCTCAACTGCCACTTTACTCACCTTTGCATTCAACTCACCCATCGCTATAACCCGGTCTTGTGCATCAAAACTACTAACACACTCACTCATCTGCTCCCAAAACACTTGCCTCTCATGATCTTTCTTCTCATGCCCAGGTGCATATGCACCAATAATCACCCATCTCTCTCTATCCACTTTCATTTTTACCCATATCAATCTAGAGTTTACTTTCTTACGCTGTATCACATACTCCCACGACTCCTGTTTCAGGAATAGTGCTAGTCCTTCCCTTGCTCTTGTCCTCTCACCAACCCCTGACTTTACTCCCAAGACATTCCCAAACCACTCTTCCCCTTTACCCTTGAGCTTTGTTTCACTCAGAGCCAAAACATCCAGGTTCCTTTCCTCAAACATACTACCTATCTCTCCTTTTTTCTCATCTTGGTTACATTCACACACATTTAGACACGTATACATATACATATACACATTCATACTCATATACATACACACATGCATATACATACACATATACACATACATATACATACACATATACATACACATATACACACATACACATACATACACACATATACATACACATACATACACATATACACACATATACATACACACATATACATACATACATATATACACATACACACATACACATACATACACACATACACATACATACACACATGCATACACTCACACATACACATACATACACACACATACTCACACACATACACAGGCATACAATCACACACACACACACATACTCACACAGGCCACACATCAACAATGGACTTAGAAAAATACAATAATTTTCTAATGCAATTATCGGAATTTCTTAGGGAAATAATCATTTGTGGGAAAAATGGTTTGGAGGGAAAGGGTCTTGAAATTCCTTAAACTATGACTTGAATTTCCAAAAGTTGCTGGATGTTGGAAACTAATATCAGTGAGAATGAAATAATTACATGATTGTACACAAGTTTCAAATATTAGTTTATCTCAATAATTACTTCATCTGATGGAAAATCATAAGATTAGGAGAACGGTGTTATTGCTAGTTAGAGAAAATGAAGTTTCCTTTGGCGTGTCAATTACTTGTAATTGTCTAGTGTAATAGCTTGATTAGGTTATATATTGGTATATGTAGGGGCATCTGTCTCTCAGATATATAACATACGGAGGTGACCCTAGATATACGCTGCATTATACCTGGCCATCACTTCATATTCTTTTTCTATGTCAGTATGATGTTTAGACAATACAGTAACACTGTGATCACAATAAAGAACACATTGTTAAGAATTTGAATAAGTCAGCGCTGTTATGTACATCTGGGTAGATATAAGTTAAATATAAAATTGGTAATGCAATTGCAAAATGACTCCAAAACCTGTCAATAGCTTCATCTAACATTAAGAATATAAATAAACTATTATGGTAACTTGTTCAGAAAGAGGACTCAGAGTGTTCTAGTTCATTGATATTGATGGTGGTATGGATAGATTCTGTACATTCTCATAGAAAAAGTGTGGGATTTTACGTGTAGCACCTCATACTTCTACACTTTTTAGTCTATATCAATTGGCCAGACCTGTGAAATGGAGGGAATTGTGTGTGTGTGTGTGTGTGTGGAGGGGACCATCCACTACTGCAACAGCTCCATGGGACACACTCCTAACCGAAAGGCTCCTTTGCAGGCAACCATGTCCTTCAAAGTCCAGCCTGGACATGTAGCTGTCCCTTTCACAGCCTGTTTAATGCATGGATAAACCCATACCAGAAGAGAGGCAACCCATCTGTGCCAGTACAGACAAATACAGCGCTGTCTGAATGTATATGCATTTTCATTCTACCCAAAGACCCTGTGGCCCAAAGGCCTGCATTCATTAGGGACCTTTTAGCCTCTAACCTGCCAAGTCAGTCTGCAAAATAGTCTCAAAATGCCCTGTAAATTGTATGCACATTCATATGCACCTTCACTTATATGTGCAGTTGATTTAACTTTTAGCACCAGCATATTTATGTATTCCAGAGTGACCAATGCACCACTGTTCCACTATTCCAGTACAGCTTATTTCAGCATGTAATATAAAGCTCCAGATCATGCTCCACAACTGTTACTGTATTCTCAAAACACTACACTAGCATCGCAGAATGAAATCACTCCATCCAAATTTAATAGTTATGTTTGATAAAGTTTTGGTTTATAAATGCAGCAAATTTAACTAAAATATCAAGAAAAATTCTTTCAATAGTTGTGTTACAGTTGAGGGAACACTATAATACTAACTGAGTTGACTTTTAAGTAAGCTTGACAATTCTATGGTAAGTTTATTGCTCTCTAAACATCTTTGAAAATGAGGAAGAGGATGAGGTTAAAGTAGAACAGAGAAAGACAAATGAACAGTGAGCAAAACTTCTGGAAACCACTTCACTTCCTCAGTGGGCTGAGATTAACCCTCAGAGTTAAAGTAGAAATGACTAGTAATTTTGTAGACCATGGCAAATTATTCATTCATTAGTTGGGTTAGTTTTCTGTATTGAAAATAAGATTTATGGGTGGTAATTTTTTTTCTTGTCATCAAAGGACAGTACATAATATTGTGGGGAGGCCTAATAAGATCAGGGAAAACGGATTTATCTCCAAAAAAATAAATAGAACATATTCGAAAATTGACAGACCCATTGATAACCTCATTTAACAAGAGGTGATCTTATACAATTATTCAAAATGATGAAAGGCTTTGATGATTTGTCAAATTACCAATAACTTGATTTGGCTGATTTTACTTGTAGTAATGGGTACAGGCTTCTGGGCAAATGATTTACCTCAAATGAAGTAAGTTTTCTTCAGCAGGATTGTTAACATACAGAAAGATTTGACAAGTAGAGTTATTGAAAGCAGTTCCATATTTACGTTTAAGAGTAGATGATAAATATTTTGCTTCAAGTCCACAACTTTCATTATTTGCACACCTCCATAGTCAAAATGACAGTTTGCAGGTTATTTTCTTTGAATTATCTCTATGTTTTCTAACTTTTACCACACTATTCTGTGAGATTCTGATATTTTCCATTATCACAAACAGCCTCAAAAGGACCCAATGGTCTATTGCTGTTTGAATTCCTATGTATTCTTTGTATGCCTTTGTAACTTATCATAGAAGCTGGGATTTACTGTTGAAATATATGAAGATTAATGTGTCTGCTGCCAAGTACTACATGGAATGATTGCTTCTTTTGAGGGTGGTTTTAGCACCACCAGTTGCCTTATATGTCAATTTTTTCTATATAAGTATTTTGCTTGTTGTAGCAACACTTGATCATGGGCATGTTTGATATATATAGAGTATGACGCTGGAAATTGAAATAAATTTTGACTGCTATTGGAAGTTAGATAAGGTTTTGATAAGTTCTCTTTTCCTTTATTTTCTTAGCCTTCTCCCTTTATCATTAATATAATACTGTAGGATCAAAAAGAACTATGCTGTGCTAATTCAGATTACTTATGCTAAGTGTAAGGAATGCTCTGATGTCATATTCATATAGTTCCATAAAGAAATAGAGTGATGGGGTTAAACTGATCCTTTGCTAAATCTCTGATTGCTGTGTTCTCATGTATACTTCCTATTGCTAGGTGGCTTAGTGTATCTGCATGAATTTAAAGGCACACAGAAACATTCCAGCACATGTGGTGATGCAGCAAACAGCAATATGGGCCAGATAAGATAACTTGCAGGGTGTTATATGAATATGCAGAAGCTTTAAGTATTCCAGTAAGGATCATTCTTAAGCATTCCCTAACAGATGGAAAGTTATCAAAGTTATGGAAACAAGCAAACATAGCACTGTTATACATGAAGGGAAAAATAGGTGAACAAATAAACTACTGAACTGTGTCCCTTACAAGAGTGCATTGTAAAATATTAGAAGGAAAAATAGGAAAAAATGGATAAAACACCTTGATAATCATGACTTTTTATTTGACAAACGTTTTGTTTCAAAACTGGAAAATCCTGTGTCACAAATCTTTTAATTTTTTATGACAGGGTATCAGGAACCTAGGGAAGGGAAGGATGGGTTGACTACATATACTGTATCTGGATCTTAAGAAACTCATCATAGATTAATATTTGGAGGTTTGAGCATGAATAAGTCATTCAAGGAAACCTATTAAATTGGATGAAGCATTTCTTGAACCACAGGAAAATGAGAACATTGATTGGGGGCAAGTTTTTAGGATAGAAGGATGTCACCAACAGACTACCTCAAGGATCAGTAACATTCACAGTATATGTGAATATGTGTCATAATGTGAGTTCAGGCTATGACAATATTTTCGCAGATGATGCAGAAATTTTTAGGCCAGCTAGAAGCAGAGATATAAGTCTAGAACTCAAAAAAGATGTTACAAGAATATGTGGATGGGACCAGGATTGGAGTATGGAATGTAATGTAGATAAATGCCTTGTAGTAGAATTTGGAAAAAGTGGTAGGAGACTCAGATATAAGATGGGAGATCGAACTCTTATTAAAGTGTTGAAAGATAAAGATCTGGGCATAAGCAGTGGATAAGTTATCACCAAGAGACTATGGCATTGAGAATGTTAACGATATGTTTAGATTATTAGCTAACATGAAGATAAATTTTAGATATATAGATGAAGACATGATAAAACTATGTATAGGTTAATAGCTTATATGAAGGTAGCCTAAGAAGGGTAACCATTCTAACCCCTCAAACTATAGTCTTGTTGCTTTGACATAAACCATTTCCAAAGTCTTTGAATCCTTCCTCAACTTCCATATCTCTAGACATTTTGAATCTTACATTCTTCTCTCTGATTATCAATATGGCTTCCTTGAATGAGATCCACTGGTGATATTCATCCCTATCTTACTAATGCCTGTTCATCATTTCTGAAAGATTTGGGGAATCCTATGTAGTTGCCTATGACATATCCAAAACTTTTGATAGGGTGTGGCATTGGAGTCTCACCTCTGAGCTTTCCCTCTTTTGGCTTCTCTTCCACCCTTTGCTCTCTCATATCTACCTTCCTGTCTGGCCAGTCTATCTCCATGGTTGTTGTTGGATAAGCCTACCTCCCTTTCTCCATCAACAGCAGTGTGCCTCATCGGTCTGTCCCGTCTCCTACACTTTTTCTCCTTTTTATGAATGATTTCCTTTCTTCCACAAATAGCCAAATGCACTCATAGGCTGACGACTCAACACTACAGTCCTCCAAATCTTTCAATTCTGCTGTTCCTTCTCTTACTTGATCTGCATCTCGTCTTGATATAACTTCCTCAGTAAATTCATACTTGGACAGTATATCTCAGTGGGATAGACAAAATCTGATTAAGTTTAATGCCTCCATGACCTAGTTTCTACCCAACTCTCTATCAAAAATTTTTCACAGCTTTCTTCTCTCCTTTGATGGTTCTGTGATTCCACCTCTTGACTCTATGAACATACTTGGTATTACTGTAACATTCACTCTTTCTTGGAAACCCCACATTATGGAAGTAACTAACTCTGCCTATGAGAAACTGGGATCATGTTTAGATATCAAGAATTTGTCTTCCAAACAGTTGCTCCTTTTATGCAAAGGATTGATCTGTCCTTGTAGGAGCACTGCTCTCACATCTTGGATGGTTCTAGCCATGCATCATTACTTGACAGTTCTCACATCTTGGATGGTTCTAGCCATGCATCATTACTTGACAGTTCTCACATCTTGGATGGTTCTAGCCATGCATCATTACTTGACAGTTCTCACGTCTTGGATGGTTCTAGCCATGCATCATTACTTGACAGTTCTCACATCTTGGATGGTTCTAGCCATGCATCATTACTTGACAGGGTTAGGTTGAAAGTGGTTCAACCTATAAACTCTCTCAGGCTAACTTCAAAAGTTGACCTTCTTGCTCTACACCACAATGTTGGTTCATGTTCCCTCTTTTATAGGTATTACTTTGGTTTTGCTGCCAAAAGCTGACTGCTTGTGTTTTCCCACCACTGGCTAGACCACACACTATGCATTGAGCTGCTGTGTCACATGATTACTATGTGGCAGTTGACCTTCTTGCTCTACACCACAATGTTGGTTCATGTTTCCTCTTCTATAGGTACTACTTTGGTTTTTGCTGCCACAAGCTGGCTGCTTGTGTTTTCCTACCACTGGCTAGACCACACAATATGCAGTGAGCTGCTGTGTCACATGATTACTGTGTGGCAGTTGGCAAGGGTAGATTGTTTTAATTACTTTTTCTGTCCCCATACTTTGAAGCTTTAGAACTCTCTACCCTCTCACATCTTTCCCAATAACTATGACCTGGCACATTTTAAAGGAGGTTTTTCACTTCCTCCAATATTTAGAAATACTTTCCCCTGGCTCTTCTTTTTCTTTTTCATAATCCTCTCTACATTTCAATTAAGGCCCAACCTTGATGGGGACTTTTGTCCATGACTGGTGCCTCTAACATAAAAAAAAAGAAAAATGAAGACATAGAAATAGGTACAGATTATTAGCTAACATGAAGATAACCTTTAGATATGCAGATGAAGGCATGATAGAAATATGAGCAAATTATTATCTATTATGAGGGTAGCCTTTAAATGTATAGGTGAAGACATGATGATAAAAAAGAATTTAACAGTAACCTTCATACGACAAACTTTGGAATATGCTGCGGTTGTTTGAAAGCCATGATTGAAAAAATACATAGATAAAATAGAAAAAGTACAGAGAACAATAACATTTTTGGTGCCTACCTTGAAAAATTTATGCAGAAAGGCTTAAAGAATGGAGCTTCTAATTTTAGAGGAAGTTAGCATAAGAAGTGATGTCATTATGCTGTATAAATGTATGTGAAAGGAATTAAGGAAATAGATAAAGAGCAATATGTAACGCTTGTTAAGAGGAGAGCAACAGGTTATAGCTATAACACATGAGTTAAAGTTGGAGGAAGAAGTGAAGTGAGGGAACAATTCCCAAATAGAGAACTGAAAGATGGAATTCATTACCAGAGGACGTTATGTGTGCTGAAAGCAGCCATAGCTTTAAAGGAACATATAATTCAATGAGACATAATGAGAATCACTCAGTCCGGTAGAGGTACTTTTAGGTAAGAACATAAGGCATAAGTACAGTTTTTAGCTATGTTGTAGTTATAGATAAATCTCAGGACTACCTTTGCCCCGCTTTTCATTGATATTTGCGGGGCATTATGACTGAAGTACGTCGTATCATAAAGTTATTAAAGCTTGTTTTAATTTGTCCAATATGATGCAGCCTTACTAAAATACATCATATCAAAGAATTACTAAAGCTCATTTTGATTTGGCCAATATTATGCAGCCTTACTGAAGTACATCATATCAAAAAGTTACTAAAGCTCGTTTTGATTTGGCCAATATTATGCAGCCTTGGATTAACCTGATCAGTGATATAAAATGGGACTGAGTATACTGACACTGTTATGAGTTACAATTGGAGGTGGTACTTTGAGGTTTGGTTCCCATAAACTTTGGACTACAAGAGAAAATTAAAGATTTTGTGATGTGCAGTAATATGATCTATTAGGAATAAACCTGACAAATAAGAACCAACTATCCTGTCAGTGAGTGTGAGTAAGTTGTACTAAAGACAACAAAATTGTGATTTGTCACTAAAGAATTACATCATAGAAAATTTAAGTTTTAGTAAAGATAAAGAAAGCATATGTTCCCGTGATGAAAATGTGAATGTATAACAAGAATATGATTAGTTTCCGTAGAAGAAGTGTTCCCAGAGATATAGACGACATGGAGGATACCAGACCATTGTTTTCTGAAGAGGCAAATGGTCTGGTAGATGAAAGTGTTGTGGTTGGAGAACCAGAAGTAATAAGAAGTGACCAGGATGTGGAATCAGATAAATGCAACCTAGTTGCAGGATGGAATACAAGTCATCAAGAAAAAAAGGCATTCTTAAGCATATTGACTGTGGGTTTTGCTTTCATGTTGGTATTCACAGCTTTCAACACCAATGGCATCATCATGGTAAGTAAAATCTGGAAAGGCTAGATGCTTATCGTTCAGTATATGCTTGTGCTTCAATTTTTCTATGTGCAGTTCTTTGCCCTGATCTTAACCATGTATTAAAGTAAGTAGCGCTTGTAGAATTTTATGAGAGGTAATCACCTAGTAAATTTTATTTTGCATGCATCATATCCTTCTACAATCAGTTATTGTTTCCCACAAAAGCAGCATGATGGCATGTGAAGAATTCTCTTCATTTGTTTTGGCAACCAACCACACTGTTGTGTGTTTCACGTGCATGAATGATACTCTCAACACTTGCCAAAGAATTTATATCATTCGTTTATGATTTCGAGTGAGTGAAGGGAGTTACTACTTTCTTGTACTGCAAACAAGAATTTATGCACAGAATGAGAGTTTTCCCAGCATTTTCTTGTGAGGCAGATAATTAAAAACAGAAAAGTAGTCAGTAGGAACATTAGGTGGGAGCCTCCGCAAACACTGTGCTAGGGCTGCCTTCTGCTAGTGCCCTTTTAATGGTGGGGCACTAAAGGCTTAGAAGCAGCACTGGAGTTTACTACTTATGGAGACTTTAATGTTGTGGCCACCCATTGAGGGAGTTCCAGATAGGAATAGGCCTCATAGAAATAGATAGATAGATAGAATTACAAGATCAAACCATTTCAGCGTGAGGGGAAATGGTAAAACATCTGTAGAAAATAGCATTCTTAGGTGACAGATAATTAGTACTGAGTATTATGTCAGAAAACTAAGGAGGATGCAGCTTTAACATTGCCAAAGAAAAACCCATAGATAGCAAAAAAAATAAAAATCATGATTTGTTTGTATGTATATACATTTGTATGTGGGTGGGTTGGGCCATTCTTTCATCTGTTTCCTTGTGCTACCTTGCTAACACGGGAGACAGCGACAAAGTATGATAAATAAATAAATAAGATAATGAAATATATATATTTTGCTTTGCTTTGTCACTGTCTCCCGCGTTAGCGAGGTAGCGCAAGGAAACAGATGAAAGAATGGCCCAACCCATCCACATACACAGGTATATACATGCACGTCCACACACGCAAATATACATACCTATACATCTCAATGTACACATATATATACACACACAGACATATACATATATACACATGTACATAATTCATACTGTCTGCCTTTATTTGTTCCCATCGCCACCTCGCCACACATGGAATAACAACCCCCTCCCCCCCTCATGTGTGTGAGGTAGCGCTAGGAAAAGACAACAAAGGCCCCATTCATTCACATTCAGTCTCTAGCTGTCATGTAATAATGCACCGAAACCACAGCTCCCTTTCCACATCTTGGCCCCACAGAACTTTCCGTGGTTTACCCCAGACGCTTCACATGCCCCGGTTCAATCCATTGACAGCACGTCGACCCCGGTATACCACATCGTTCCAATTCACTCTATTCCTTGCACACCTTTCACCCTCCTACATGTTCAGGCCCCGATCACTCAAAATCTTTTTCACTCCATCTTTCCACCTCCAATTTGGTCTCCCACTTCTCGTTCCCTCCACCTCTGACACATATATCCTCTTGGTCAATCTTTCCTCACTCGTTCTCTCCATGTAACCAAACCATTTCAAAACACCCTCTTCTGCTGTCTCAACCACACTCTTTTTATTTCCACACATCTCTCTTCCCCTATTATTCCTTACTCGATCAAACCACCTCACACCACATATTGTCCTCAAACATCTCATTTCCAGCACATCCACCCTCCTGCGCACAGCTCTATCCATAGCCCACGCCTCGCAGCCATACAACATTGTTGGAACCACTATTCCTTCAAACATACCCATTTTTGCTTTCCGAGATAATGTTCTCGACTTCCACACATTTTCAAGTCTCCCAGAATTTTTTTCGTACTATTCGCCGTTTCCCGCATTAGTGAGGTATGGTAATATAGACTGAAAGTAGGGTTTTCAAATGTTGATTGACTAATAGTTAGTGGGAAAGAGCCAGAATTCAAGGATTACATGAGGAAAAGTGCTCCTGATGTTGAAAGAGTCATGGAAATGAAGTTTATCAAACATATAAGATGCCATCAGTTCTTCCCAAAGGGATACTTGATTGCCAGGAAGGAAGAAGGTAAAGGAGGGGAAGGATTAGTTCTTCTAATGGAAGGTAGCCTGAAGTTTCAAGAAATTGTGAAAGATGGCACATTTGCTCACTATATAACAGGAAGAGTAACAGTAGGGAAGAGGAGCTTAGTGGTGTTTATATTATCTAATCTTTCAAAAAATTGCAGCAATCCAAATAAAATTTATTGCACGATGATAGTGAAGCAACAGTCGTGATGGTACATGAAGCAATGAAACTCACTTATTTGAGAAGTTTAAGTACTGATAATAGGGGATTTCATTATAATTTCAATTATAAAGAGATAGAGGGGAGAATCTGGACTCATGGTGATAGAGAGTCATAGGGATGTAAGTTTTTAGAAAGTATTCTGGAAAATTTCCTCTACTGTTCTGACATGTAAGAGAGCACATCAGGATAAGAAGGACTGGTACACCATCATTACTAAGTCTCATCTTCACTTACACTTAAATGGATATTGAGAACATTATATGTGATACCTTAATTGGGAAAAGTGATCATGTAATGATCAAGTTTGCCTGTGATAAACAAAGACATTAAAAGAGCAAAGGTGAGACTGGATATAAAGAGGAGATATAATTGTGGAAACTATGTGAACCTTAATAATGTGGTTTGGGAAATGTAGTTCAGAAGCCAGGAAATAGGGCATTGTGGTGAGGGTTCTAAGAAGTTTACAATGAAGGAGTAGAGACATAAGCACCTCAAGCTTCAGATACTGAAGGAACAGTAAGAAAGAGGAAAGAATGTTTTAATACAAGATATCAGAAAGCAAAGGAGCTGTGAGATATGCTGTGGGAAAGATAGAGCAGCATTCCAGCTAGCCAGCATTTGCATTGTATAAGAAAGCACAAAATGAGTGTAGCAGGATAAGAAGAAAGAAACTTTGAAAAGAATATTACTGACAAAGCTGGTGAAAAATCTAAAACTTTACCATAAATTCATCAATAATCAGTTGTGAGTTAAAAAGCTAATTAGGCTAAGGGATTCAGGGGGAAAAATTGTAGGGGACAATGTAAGGATATACGAGGAAGTGAATAACAAGTTCAAAGTGTTTTACAGTGGAAGACACTATAGTTCCAACAGTGAAATGGAATGGGGAGGTGGATTTGGAAATCATTGAGATATCTAGAAAAGATTTTAACGATAGCTAAAGGACTTGACCCATACAAGGATCATGATCCTGATATTACAATATATGTGCTAAAGATGTGTGCAGATACACTATACAAACCACTTCCATTATTATTTAAGATATTACAGGAAAGAGTTGGTGTGCCAAGGGAATAGAAAAGGGCAAATGTCATACCTCTATATGAGAAAGGAAACCAGAAAGAAGTGTTGAACTATAGACTGGTCTCAGGTGTGGTATGTAAGGTTCTAGATAAGATTATTAGAAAGCAAGTGGATGACTTTTGCAGAGGAAAATTAAAAGAGGTTGTGTGTTATTAACCTCATAGAGTTTTTAGGGAGAGTAAGCTTACTCGTGGACAAAAGAGGTGGCTGGGTGGACTTTGTATCTGGCCTGCCAGTAAGCATTTGACTTTGTAGCATATGGGAGGCTGATTAAAAAACTGGATAACCAGGCAGGAATACAGGAAAACCATTGATGGACAGAAGATAATCTCAGTGGAAAGAAATACGTGATATAGGTTAGAAGAGCCTTTTCCAAATGGGTTGAGGTGACTCACAAAGTGCCACAGTGTTTGATTCTGTGACCTTTACTTTCTTGATCCATGTAAATGACTTGCCTGAAAGTATGGACTCCTACCTGAATATATTTACAGATGATGCATAGGTCACGAGGAAAGTGAAAAGCAAAGAGGATTACTTCAGCCTATAAGAGGACCTAAATAAACTTAAAAGTTGGTCTGAAACATGGTTGATGAAATCCAACTGAAGCTAATGTAAAGTAATGAGGATGAGACAAAGCAAAAGATGGCCTCATTATAATAATTATAAAGCAGGAAATAAGATTCAGGATTCTGTATGTGAGAAGGACTTGGATATCAACATCTTCCCTTCCCTGTCACCAGAGTCCCATGTAAGGAGAATAGTTTGGTTGATAAACTGTCGTTTGGTTGATAAACTGTCGTTTGGTTGATAAACTGTCTCTTGGCAAAAATCATAATAGCCTTCAAGTATGTGGATAAGGAAACATTTCGGAAGCTATTTATAAGCTGCATAAGGCCAAAACTAGAATATGTTTTTCAGTTTTGGCAATTGCTCTTAAAAAACACAAAGATAGTGCCAGAAATAAGGGAGCTAAGGACCAGGAAGGGCACCAATGGAGGCTTTGAATTTAACCACTTAGAAGTTAGAAAAGTGAGGAATGACTGGATCACAACCTTTAAGTTTTAAAAGAGATCAACAATTTGGATAGTGAAAAGTTCTTCGAGAGATGTAAGGATAGAGCAACCAGAGGACATAACATGAAATTAAGTTAGAAACTTGTTAAAAAAGATGTAAAAAAAGATGATACAATTTTTAGCATGAGTGGAAGATGAAGGGAACACAATGACTGAGGACATGGTTAATGCAGACAGTGTACTTAAATAAAGGGGTTGTATAACAGTAGAAATTGTTCTAGGGTTGGGGTGCCATAAGTGAAAATCTCCCTTCCTTTACAGTAAAGCATGTAAATACAAAAAGGTATTTGCACACACATGCTCTCTCTCTCTCTGTAACGCATAAATGGTAATCACAAATGTTAATCACACACACACACACACACACACACACACACACACACACACACACACACACACACACACACACTGTCTCTCTCTATGATGTATAAATAGTAACCACAAATGTTAATCACACACACACACACACACACACACACACACACACACACACACACACACACACACACACACACACACACACACACGTGCACACACACACACACACACACACACACACACACACATACACACTTTCTCTCTCCACAATGTATAAGTAGTAACCACAAATATTGATCACACACACACACACACTATCTCTCTCCATAATGCATAAATAGTAGCCACAAATATTAATCACACACACACACACATCTGGCATAGGCTAGGGTGTGTGGGTGTGTATAATTACATCGGATTAAAAGTATGGTATATATATACAGCACTGGGACTCAGGACAACATGAGTGTAGAACTTTGTCCCCATAACACACAGTGTCCACAAAAGACATTGTTTCCCTCCCTCCCCTTCCACACACACATTTTCAAAGGCAATACACAGCTAAGGTTTATTGTGAGTACAAACATATGATGCTTTTAGGGTAAAATCATCATGCACCTGGTCACCAAGACTAGACTTGTGTTTTCCATGGTGTGAGCACCAGCAATTTGCTTCAGTGTTTCTCAGGCTATCTGAGGGATGTTCTTTCTTTACTCTTCCTGGCTGCTGCATCATCTTGTGAATTTCATTTAAGGGCATTGTATTTCTTCTACCTGTGCTTCAATATGGTTGGCTCTTACCTTCCTATGGAGGAGAAAACCCAAATTCTTGCTTAGGAGCAAGAAAATATGGGTACCTGTGAGATTTCATTAGTGCCTTTTCTCATTCAGGGATCAAGACCCTTTGGACACAAGATTTGGACTTTAATACTTCAGGAACCTTGCCACTTCCATGCCTGCAGATGGTAATCAAGGGCAAAGGCAAGTTTAAATGTACTAAAATGAAAGTATGACATCTTTGAAAATGTACAAGGAGCCAGACAAGTTTTTGTGTGAAAACTGTAGTGATCACAGAAACACACTATCAACCTATGGTCCTGTTTGGTGTATTAGGGCTTCCCGACCACTGTAAGGGCCTCATAAAAGATAGGAGTTTCTGGAGCAGGGAGACAAGATGAGACAAACTTTCATCTCCAGTCATTAGCTTCAGATAATCATTGTGGGAGACAAGATGAGACAAACTTTCATCTCCAGTCATTAGCTTCAGATAATCATTGTGGATTTTGATCAGACTTGAATTACTCATTTCATTGTTCATCTGCTCAGCTCAGAAGATGGAGCTATTCTTGGTCACATACTCAGACTATAACTGTACCATACTGTCTGTCTTATGTCATTTGCTGAATAATGATATTGATATTATATTTTACTGTGAATATTTGTTTTGCAATTTCTTGTATCAACGGTAAAGATGAAGCCAGTTCTCACATGCATTTGCCTGCTTGTGCATGTACCTCAAACAAATTAAAGTCAACAGGACTTGCCCAGTTATGTTGGATTTGCTGTATGAGAACACTTACTGACCTCATTAGACATAAATTTTTATCAGACTTAATGATATTGCTCTTCTCAAGTATGATGCCATGACCAGTGTTTCAAGTCACTCTTTCGTGGCTAAGGTTATGAAGTGTGATGTCATCCAGCAGCTTCTGTCTTATTTTTCACAAGATCTTACCACAGCCTGAGAATTTTACCTGAACCTATATTCACTGTTACCATTATTTTTACCTTTAACTTGCATTTACTGTGTTGCCAAAAAGATTTTACCATTTACAAAACACAGGTATCTATCACAGGAAATCATATAGTATCAAACATTGAAACCTTTGAGACAATGTCTGTACTGTACCACATGATCTAACTGTATTAGTATACATTAAAATACAGAGTGACTGTGAGCTAATTTCAGCAGCAAGAAATAGGGCAGAAGTAGCTAAAATTGGAAATGGGGTATGGCAAGAGTAGGGAGAACTGTATATGGGTAATTGTATGGACATGTTCACTGCCTGGCTATCTGGAAAGAATGCTGTATGTAGGAAATATTGAAATTGATAGTTGGGCTGATTTGACACCATCAGTTATGTATGGTCCACTATTGTCAGGGTGTATATTTGATAAGTACTGTATTTCCACTTGTGGATGGTAGTAATTATTGAATTTTATTGCATCCATTGTTGCTTAGTGTGGAGTAGTAATTTATATTTTCCTTTAGCACAGTTTTGAAATTATTTTAAACTCAACTTGTAATGTCACAAACACTTAATTTGATGGAGTGGCTTATGGCATGAAAAATATATTCTGTGGGTCATGGTAAAACAGTTTACCTGTTTTTTTATGGAGATGATATTAAGACTAGTATTGGCCCCTGATATATTTTTTTCTTTTCCAAGGACAGATACAGTGCTCAGATTATTCATGATGAACTGTCAAGCAAAACACAACTTTTAAAACTTGAAGATTGGTTCTTGATTAGATGCCAACAAAAACGTTGTGGAAAGCGTCAATAAAATGGAAGAATCTGTAGATGAACAGGAATCTTATTCCTCAGTGTCGAACTTGCATATGGTGGAAGAGGAGGAGGAGGAGGAGACCTTTTCTGCAGTGGATGAGAGTGTTGCAGGTGATTGCTGCAATGGTTACTGTACCAGCTTCATTATAGATATAAACTTAGTGACCATTCTTATGCAGGCAACAGCCTTCATGCTTTTATTCTCAGCTCATAAGACAACAGCCCTCATAATGGTGAGTACTGAATGATGTACTGTTATCTGGAAGTAGAAAACTGTGGTGAGGTTGTTCTATGATGGTATGGACAAATTTTACGGAGTTAGAGGATTTGAGGTATGTCCTTTAAGAACAACTTTGGTCATGATTATGTATGAATTGAATGCTTGTAAATGGATTTGTGATATTGAATTCTAGTTTATGATCAAACAGGTACATACAAATACCAAAAGCCAGGAATTACTGCTTCTTTGGCAATTTTTTCCTTCTACAATAAGCAAAAGTTTTGTATTTGAAGGTTTCTGTGTAATTGTCAGTTCATGATTGTCTTTATTAATATGTTTGCCTTTTATATCATTTTTAGGAGATATCTGTTAGGAGATTGCTGTTGGAAATTTTGTGTCATCCTTTAGGGAAGGTAAGAGAGACAACCTTCCATTTTGGCAAAGCCATTCATTCTTGTCTTTTTTCCTAAAAGGGAAAGGGGAGTGTATGTACAGCATCATGGTGAGGATAGCTCCTTCTCCTATTGTGGCAAAGATTATGGTTTACTTATCCATTGTGAGAGAATGTATATTATCTTACAGCACATTAGGGGTTGGGTGGATTTCCTGTTTCATTCTTCAAAATACTGACTGGTTCTCTGACCTTTTCTGTAATGGGAATTCCCTGCATCCATCTTTTGTAGGCAAGTTTATTTCTTACTTAGAAGGGGTTGCAGGCCCTCACCTGCCTGTGGAAGTGGGATGGTGGATTTTTCTCCATTTCTGGATGAGGAAAAGTTTCCAGTTTCACTAGAAGTTCTCTGTTTTATGGTAAAAAGGGATGATGTTTCTCCCTTGCTTTCAGGGAGATGACAATTTTCTTTCCCATCTCTGGGAGAAGGATCAATGTCCTGCCTCTGGTTTAGGGACTGGAAAGTTACTTTGTTCTCTTTTGGAAAGTAGCTTATTTTTTGCATCCTGTCTGTGTGGGAAAAATAACAATGCCTCTTAGGATATAGAGGGGACTCTATATCCTGTTTCTGGGATATAGGCTTTCTTCAATTTTCTAGGACATCAGGCTTCCTTTAATTTTCAAGAAAATTAAATTACTGGTCCACTTTTTCCAGGCAAGAGATTTTTGTACCTTTTTCAAGAAAAAATGAAGTTTTGTCCATTTTCTTTGATGGGGGAACTTCTGTCTGCAGAACAAGGTGATTTTTTCTCTTGTGTTTTGGTTAAGGGCCTACTTCTGAGCCTTTTCTTTAGGACAAAAGAGGTGTTTTCTTTATCACTGAGTGCCGAGAAAGGTGGTGAGTACAACAGAACTTACTTTATAAATATTTATATGGTAGTTATGCGGATAACTAGAAACCAGTCATAGTAAATGAAACTCTATTTATAGTTAAGGATCAGGCACATTTGGATTAGTTCAGTTGACTTACTAAAAATCTACTGTTTTTTGTCTTACGAGTGGTGCCAGTCAGTTGACAAGTGACTGCACAGGGTTGAAAGGGTTGCATCACCATTAATTTGAACAAAATGAAGGAAAAGACACCTTTAACATGCTACATAAGGAGAATGATTTGTGGTACTTTGATTTTTAAAATATCCTGGCAAAGGTAGTGAAAGATTTCACCTATTTAGATAGCCTTTCATACTGTCTTGCATCACCCTGATTAAATTTTTGAGCCTTATGGGAATACTCAGTTCAGAAATATCTCAGAATTGTGTCTTTTCCATTTCTGATATTTTTGTTTTCTGATCATGAAAGAATGGCTTAATTGATACCTTGTTTTTATTGAGTAATACTTTATTGAAGTATTACATTTCTGGAGTACATAATTTTTTGGAAATGTACTTCATAGTTTTTGACTTCCCAAGGATTAGATATTACTTGAAGGTAAATTGTTTGCCATGCAATTTCGAGGATATTGGAATAAATGACTAAGTTGTAAATAAAACAAGTGTACAATTAATTAAGATATATTTCAGGCTCAATTAGTGTAATAGGAGGGAATTCATTAGACACTGTATAGTGATATGATGATTGTGCGAAGGATGATGTTTGTTATAGCATTCATGTGCAGTTATGTGTTGGTGATGGGGTTAGGGGTAATGGTCTGTGGGTGGGATGTACTCAACATTTCCATCAAGAAATGCTGAAGACTTGTCAAATTAGGGGTTTCTCGGTTAGGGTTGATGGCTTATGGTTGTGACATAACTATGCTATACTGACAGAAGATTTTAAGTTGAGGTTTATCATGAAAGTATTTTCTTTGTATGGCTTTAGCTTACAGCTCATGTTAGGTTAGGTTAGAATGTTATAAGTTGATTCCAATTGGATGGGAAGTTGGGGGTGTAAAGGAGGACTTGTTGAAGTTAGCTTGATATCCAGTTGAGGCTTTAGCCTAGAAATCTCCAACAGCATGCACCTGAGTTTTCTAGGCTGCTGTTAACCCACTTTTGCGTCTCTCACAACCTGTCAATATGAGAGCTGAATTAGAATGTTTACATTCTGCTATGGTTGATGTGAAAGTGTGAAGCTTTCCTTTTCAATGACAGAACATTAATCCATGACATTAGAAAATGTAATCACTCTCAGGGTAATCTGAATGAGATTAATTCATTAAGACGGGTGAAGTTCCCATAAAATTGAATACAGCAGATTTTCACACAGAAAAAGAAAAGTAGGTTAACAGTTTTTGTGTGGAAGAATATGCCAATGACAGATTTTGAAAAATGCCCAGTGGTCTGGCCTCTTGTTAGTAGCCCTACTTCCATAATATTGAAATATAATGATTACTTGCAAAATTTTCTGTCCTTTGCTATAATAAATGTTATATTGAGCTCTTATTTTGATGGAAAACTTATAAGGTGGAGCTACCATAATTATTAGAAAATTTGTCTCATTCACCTTTTCAAATGCTACCTTGACAACAGGAGTTCCATTTATCATTTTGAAATTCATCAGATATTTTTTTCATACCTTGTGAAGATAAGTTCTGTTTAAGACCGATGATCAGTTTTGAATAAAAATAAGATAAAAGTTTTATTTTTAATGTTTGATCACTTTCAACAGCTAATGGCATTAATAAGGGAGTTTTGTAAGATGAAACAGATTTACATGTTTTTACAGATATCAGAAAAGTGTGTTATAATGACGTGTGTCAGTCTTCCAGGAAGTTGGTGAAATGTTGACTTGTATTATTGGTCAATCTTGTAGATGACTGAAGTAGGTAAGTGTACATATACCTTTACTATCAGAAAAGTGTATTATAATGATCTTAGGTTATTGTTTTAGGAAGGTGGTTCAACATTGTTTTCATAGTCAGTCTTGTAAATGACAGAAGCAGGTAAGTTTACATACACATTTACCATTAGAGAAATTTGTTATAATCACCATAGGTCAGTGTCCTAGGAAGGTGGGGAAACGGTGAGTGTTGTTTCAATGATCATTGTTGTAAATGACAAACATGTAAGTGTACATATACATTTATTTTTTTTCTTTCCATGGTTTTAAATGGTTAGATCAATTGTAGTAAAATCTAAATTATGTGTGTGTGTGTATGTGTGTGTGATGGTCGGTTGGTGGTGGCCACGTCAGGGACATTTGCACTCACCACCACATACACTCATTCTGCCTGCCTGACTGCCTGCCTGCACCTCAGTGACCGCCAGCCAAATGTGCGGCACTTGACACCGTTAGGAAACAGGAATGGTTGACGACCATGTTGGGGCGGAGCGAGCGAGTGTCAGGGCAGGGCTGTCGTCCTTGAGGTGGGGGCGTGGTGAGGCCTGGTGGCTGGCTGGCCGTCCACCTCACCTCGCATCATTCCAGCGTGGGACGCCGAGAGCAGGTCAGCTGTGTCACTAGTGCAGTGCCGTCCCGTCCTCCTCCTCCTCCTCCGTTACTCTCGCTCACCTCCATCGTTAACCGCCTGCCGTTACTCTAGTTCACCTCCGCCGTTAACCACCTGCCGTTACTCTCGCTCACCTCCGTCGTTAACCGCCTGCCGTTACTCTAGCTCACCTCCGTCGTTAACCGCCTGCCGTTACTCTCGCTCACCTCCGCCGTTAACCTCCTCCGTTACTCTCGCTCACCTCCGCCGTTAACCTCCTCCACTTGTGATATCTTGAAAATACTTGGTTGATGTGACAACGGTTTATGTGTGCAAATTATCATAATAATAATAATAATAATGAATAATAATAATAATAATAATGATAATAATGATAATAATAATAATAGTTATTATTATTATTATTATTATTAATAATATTCTTATTGTATCATTGATGTTAGTTACACTCGATGATGTTAATAATAAGTTTTATGGTGATGGTAGTGTTATTAGTGTTTAGAGTGATATTATTGTGAGTGGAAGAAGACATTAAGTCAGAAGCAACCATCTGTCATCACCAGCTGCAAAGTGAAAACCAATATTCGGCCGCACTTTGTGTCACACATGATGAAAGTAAGCTTGAGGTAGAATGCCATAGTGTATCCCCAGTACTGATGTACCTCATCATCATCTTATGGTGTTGAGCCACATCTACCACACGTATTATTTATCTCCAAAAATATGTCAATGAATGAATATTATCTTGCACCCCAATACTCATTGTAAAGGTCATCTACAACATGGATGCACGTCTAACTTTTACAAGTCAGTTTTATTGCATCAGGACTCGTAATCTTATTGTGTGTAAGATATTGTCCTGCAGTCTCTTGTGTAGGTGTTGATATAGGATACTCTCAACAACCTCCTGCTAAGCCAAGAACTTGATTCATGGATTGGTTTAATCTTCATTGGTCATGCAGGAGTCCAAGTCTTACACAAGCATTGCACGAGTCTTACAGGAGTACTCGTCTCTTGCAGGAGTCCTCGAATCTAATAGGACTCCTCGAGCCTTAGTCCGCAAGCAGTGCAGGAGCCCTTAAGTTTAGCATGGAGCCACAAACATTGCAAGAGTCCTCGTGTTGCCCAAGGCCACAATCATTGCAGGAGTCCTCAAGTGTTGCACGAGGCCACAATCATTGCAGGAGTCCTCAAGTGTTGCACGAGGCCACAATCATTGCAGTTCTCAAGTGTTGCACGAGGCCACAATCATTGCAGGAGTCCTCAAGTGTTGCACGAGGCCACAAACATTGCAGGAGTCCTCAAGTGTTGCACGAGGCCACAATCATTGCATGAGTCCTCAAGTGTTGCACGAGGCCACAATCATTGCAGGAGTCCTCAAGTGTTGCACGAGACTCCAATCATTGCAGGAGTCCTCAAGTGTTGCACGAGGCCCCAATCATTGCAGGAGTCCTCAAGTGTTGCACGAGGCCACAATCATTGCAGGAGTCCTCAAGTGTTGCACGAGGCCACAAACATTGCAAGAGTCCTCGTGTTGCCCAAGGCCACAATCATTGCAGGAGTCCTCAAGTGTTGCACGAGGCCACAATCATTGCAGGAGTCCTCAAGTGTTGCACGAGGCCACAATCATTGCAGTTCTCAAGTGTTGCACGAGGCCACAATCATTGCAGGAGTCCTCAAGTGTTGCACGAGGCCACAAACATTGCAGGAGTCCTCAAGTGTTGCACGAGGCCACAATCATTGCATGAGTCCTCAAGTGTTGCACGAGGCCACAATCATTGCAGGAGTCCTCAAGTGTTGCACGAGACTCCAATCATTGCAGGAGTCCTCAAGTGTTGCACGAGGCCCCAATCATTGCAGGAGTCCTCAAGTGTTGCACGAGGCCACAATCATTGCAGGAGTCCTCAAGTGTTGCACGAGGCCACAAACATTGCAGGAGTCCTCAAGTGTTGCACGAGGCCACAATCATTGCAGGAGTCCTCAAGTGTTGCACGAGGCCACAATCATTGCAGGAGTCCTCAAGTGTTGCACGAGGCCACAATCATTGCAGTTCTCAAGTGTTGCACGAGGCCACAATCATTGCAAGAGTCCTCAAGTGTTGCACGAGGCCACAATCATTGCAGGAGTCCTCAAGTGTTGCACGAGGCCACAACCATTGCAGGAGTCCTCAAGTGTTGCACGAGGCCACAATCATTGCAGGAGTCCTCAAGTGTTGCACGAGGCCACAATCATTACAGGAGTCCTCAAGTGTTGCACGAGGCCACAAATCATTGCAGGAGTCCTCAAGTGTTGCACGAGGCCACAATCATTGCAGGAGTCCTCAAGTGTTGCACGAGACTCCAATCATTGCAGGAGTCCTCAAGTGTTGCACGAGGCCCCAATCATTGCAGGAGTCCTCAAGTGTTGCACGAGGCCACAATCATTGCAGGAGTCCTCAAGTGTTGCACGAGGCCACAATCACTGCAGGAGTCCTTAAGTGTTGCACGAGGCCACAATCATTGCAGGAGTCCTCAAGTGTTGCACGAGGCCACAATCATTGCAGGAATCCTCAAGTGTTGCACGGGGCCACAATCATTGCAGGAGTCCTCAAGTGTTGCACGGAGGCCACAATCATTGCAGGAGTACTCAAGTGTTGCACGAGACTCCAATCATTGCAGGAATCCTCAAGTGTTGCACGAGGCCGCAATCATTGCAGGAGTCCTCAAGTGTTGCACGAGGCCACAATCATTACAGGAGTCCTCAAGTGTTGCACGAGGCCACAATCATTGCAGGAGCCCTCAAGTGTTGCACGAGGCCGCAATCATTGCAGGAGTCCTCAAGTGTTGCACGAGGCCACAATCATTGCAGGAGTCCTCAAGTGCAGCACGAGGCCACAATCATTGCAGGAGTCCTCAAGTGTTGCACGAGGCCACAATCATTGCAAGAGTCCTCCAGTCTTACAGGAGTCCTCAAGTCTTGCAGGAGTCCTCAAGTCTTGCAGAAGTCCTCAAGTCTTGCAGGAGGCCTTAAGTCTTGCAGGAGTCCTCAAGTCTTGCAGGAGTCCTCAAGTCTTGCAGGAGTCCTTAAGTCTTGCAGGAGTCCTCAAGTCTTGCAGAAGTCCTCAAGTCTTGCAGGAGTCCTTAAGTCTTGCAGGAGTTCTCAAGTCTTGCAGAAGTCCTCAAGTCTTGCAGAAGTCCTCAAGTCTTGCAGGAGTTCTCAAGTCTTGCAGGAGTTCTCAAGTCTTGCAGGAGTTCTCAAGTCTTGCAGGAGTCCTTAAGTCTTGCAGAAGTCCTCAAGTCTTGCAGGAGTCCTTAAGTCTTGCAGGAGTTCTCAAGTCTTGCAGAAGTCCTCAAGCCTTGCAGGAGTCCTCAAGTCTTGCAGGAGTCTTCAAATCTTGCAGAAGTCCTCAAGTCTTGCAGAAGTCCTCAAGTCTTGCAGGAGTCCTCAAGTCTTGCAGGAGTCCTCAAGTCTTGCAGGAGTTCTCAAGTCTTGCAGAAGTCCTCAAGCCTTGCAGAAGTCCTCAAGCCTTGCAGGAGTCCTCAAGCCTTGCAGGAGTTCTCAAGTCTTGCAGGAATCCTTAAGTCTTGCAGGAGTCCTCAGGTCTTGCAGGAATCCTCAAGTCTTGCAGAAGTCCTCAAGTCTTGCAGAAGTCCTCAAGTCTTGCAGGAGTTCTCAAGTCTTGCAGGAATCCTTAAGTCTTGCAGGAGTCCTCAGGTCTTGCAGGAATCCTCAAGTCTTGCAGGAATCCTTAAGTCTTGCAGGAGTCCTCAGGTCTTGCAGAAGTCCTCAAGTCTTGCAGGAATCCTTAAGTCTCACAGGAGTCCTCAGGTCTTGCAGAAGTCCTCAAGTCTTGCAGGAGTCCTTAAGTCTTGCAGAAGTCCTCAAGTCTTGCAGGAATCCTCAAGTCTTGCAGGAGTTCTCAAGTCTTGCAGAAGTCCTCAAGTCTTGCAGGAGTCCTCAAGTCTTGCAGGAGTCCTCAAGTCTTGCAGGAGTTCTCAAGTCTTGCAGAAGTCCTCAAGTCTTGCAGGAGTTCTCAAGTCTTGCAGGAGTCCTCAAGTCTTGCAGGAGTTCTCAAGTCTTGCAGAAGTCCTCAAGTCTTGCAGGAGTCCTCAAGTCTTGCAGGAGTTCTCAAGTCTTGCAGAAGTCCTCAAGTCTTGCAGGAGTTCTCAAGTCTTGCAGGAGTCCTCAAGTCTTGAAGAAGTCCTCAAGTCTTGCAGGAGTCCACAAGTCTTGTAGGAGTTCTCAAGTCTTACAAGAGTCCACAAGTCTTGCAGGAGTCCTCAAGTCTTGCAGGAGTCCTCAAGTCTTGCAGGAGTCCACAAGTCTTACAGGAGTTCTCAAGTCTTACAGGAGTCGTCAAGTCTTGCAGGAGTCCACAAGTCTTGCTGGAGTCCTCAAGTCTTATAGGAGTCCACAGGTCTTGCAGGATTCCTCAAGTCTTGCAGGAGTCCACACGTCTTGCTGGAGTCCTCAAGTCTTACAGGAGTCTTCAAGTCTTGCTGGAGTCCTCAAGTCTTACAGGAGTCTTCAAGTCTTGCCGGCCTGCCTCTCACCAACATAGTTGCTGCGTCATCTCTGGACTTTCATGTTTGTGTGCGTGTTGTTGTTGTTGTTTAGAGTGACCGTGGTACGTCCACTCTCCTGAAGCTCTCCCTCAGCTGTCTTGAGTACGTCCACTCTCCTGCTGCTCTCCCTCAGCTGTCTTGAGTACGTCCACTCTCCTGAAGCTCTCCCTCAGCTGTCTTGAGTACGTCCACTCTCCTGCTGCTCTCCCTCAGCTGTCTTGAGTACGTCCACTCTCCTGCTGCTCTCCCTCAGCTGTCTTGAGTACGTCCACTCTCCTGCTGCTCTCCCTCAGCTGTCTTGAGTACGTCCACTCTCCTGCTGCTCTCCCTCAGCTGTCTTGAGTACGTCCACTCTCCTGCTGCTCTCCCTCAGCTGTCTTGAGTACGTCCACTCTCCTGCTGCTCTCCCTCAGCTGTCTTTCATGGTGTTGTTATTGTAGGGATATATACATCATAACATAAGCATGAGACGCCGTACAACCATGCTCTGATAGACATCTTGTGTATATATATATATATATATATATATATATATATATATATATATATATATATATATATACCTTTCAATATATTTCACTTGATGATGTGATGAAAAGCGACCTTATTGGTTACATGATAATCTTGTTGTTATTATGTATATATTGAGGCAAGGAAGACAACACTTTCCTTCCTCGCTCATCATCTGCACATGTACACTTCAGGTGTACTGTTGTAGGGGCCAGGTTAACCCTGCTGCTGTAGGGGCCAGGTTTCCCCTGCTACTGTAGAGGCTAGGTACACCCTGCTGCTGTAGGGGCTCGGTTAACCCTGCTATTGTAGGGGCTAGGTAAACCCTGCTACTGTAGGGGCTAGGTTTCCCCTGCTACTGTAGAGGCTAGGTACACCCTGCTGCTGTAGGGGCTCGGTTAACCCTGCTATTGTAGGGGCTAGGTAAACCCTGCTGCTGTAGGGGCTAGGTTTCCCCTGCTACTGTAGAGGATAGGTACACCCTGCTGCTGTAGGGGCTCGGTTAACCCTGCTATTGTAGGGGCTAGGTAAACCCTGCTGCTGTAGGGGCTAGGTTTCCCCTGCTACTGTAGAGGATAGGTACACCCTGCTGCTGTAGGGGCTAGGTTAACCCTGCTATTGTAGGGGCTAGGTAAACCCTGCTAGTGTAGGGGCCAGGTTAACCCTGCTGCTGTAGGGGCCAGGTTTCCCCTGCTGCTGTAGGGGCCAGGTTAACCCTGCTGCTGTAGGGGCCAGGTTAACCCTGCTGCTGTAGGGGCCAGGTTAACCCTGCTATTGTAGGGGCTAGGTAAACCCTGCTAGTGTAGGGGCTAGATATAGGTGCTAGGTTAACCGTGATGCCAGAGCCGCTAGGTTGGACAGCATTAAGAGAGCCACCAAGTTGTACGTCAAGAGAAAGTTTCAAGTCAGACGAGATGCAAGTTTCTCCGTGCAAATGTGGGACCTGTTCGCCCACCACTGTACAACTACTTGTGTACATGATATGATCCTTATATGATCATTATAACATATACATGATATGATCCTTATATGATCATTATAACATATACATGATATGATCCTTATAACTTAAGAAGCTTCCCAGTTGATCATGGACGTGTTAAGTGTGGCACTAATATATATATATATATATATATATATATATATATATATATATATATATATATATATATATATATATATATATATATATATATAAATATATATATATATATATATATATATATATATATATATATATATATATATATATATATATATATACATACAAAGGTTAAGCCATACATACGTAGATGTATACTTGTTATGATGTACGTTCGTAGATATGTGCGTGTTATGATGTACATACGTAGATATATACATGTTATAATGTACAAACGTAGATATATACATGTTATAATGTACAGACGTAGATATATACATGTTATAATATACAGACGTAGATATATACATGTTATAATGTATGTGCATACGTAGATATATATACGCTATAATGTACATACGTAGAAATATACATGTTATAATATACATACGTAGGTATGTACATGTTATAATGTACGTACGTAGATATAATGTTATAATGTACATACGTAGATATATACATGTTATAATGTACGTACGTAGATATATACATGTTATAATGTACGTACGTAGATATATACACGTTATAATGTACGTACGTAGATATGTACGTTATAATGTACGTATGTAGATATATATATATATATATATATATATATATATATATATATATATATATATATATATATATATATATATATATATATATACATGCTATAATGTACGTACGTAGATTTATACATGTTATAATGTACGTACGCAGATATGTACATGTTAATATGTACGTATGTAGATATATATACATGTTATAATGTACGCAGGTAGATTTATACATGTTATAATGTACGTACGCAGATATGTACATGTTATAATGTACGTATGTAGATATATATACATGTTATAATGTACGCAGGTAGATTTATACATGTTATAATGTACGTACGCAGATATGTACATGTTATAATGTACGTATGTAGATATATATACATGTTATAATGTACGCAGGTAGATATATACATGTTATAATGTACGTACGCAGATATGTACATGTTATAATGTACGTATGTAGATATATATACATGTTATAATGTACGCAGGTAGATTTATACATGTTATAATGTACGTACGCAGATATGTACATGTTATAATGTACGTATGTAGATATATATACATGTTATAATGTACGCAGGTAGATTTATACATGTTATAATGTACGTACGCAGATATGTACATGTTATAATGTACGTATGTAGATATATATACATGTTATAATGTACGCAGGTAGATTTATACATGTTATAATGTACGTACGCAGATATGTACAGGTGAAGGTGGACGTGCTGATGGCCTTGATAGAGGCCCAGTTTGGTCACTCAGGACTTGTGTGTCTGGCACAGCTACCATCAAACCCTTGTACTCTTTGTGGGTACAGTACGTATTACTGTAACACTGGTAACGTTAATGTAGGTACAGTACGAGTTACTGTAACACTGGTAACGTTAATGTAGGTACAGTACCTGTTACTGTAACACTGGTAATGTTAATGTAGGTACAGTACGTGTTACTGTAACACTGGTAACGTTAATGTAGGTACAGTACGAGTTACTGTAACACTGGTAACGTTAATGTAGGTACAGTACCTGTTACTGTAACACTGGTAATGTTAATGTAGGTACAGTAGGTGTTACTGTAACACTGGTAACGTTAATGTAGGTACAGTACGAGTTACTGTAACACTGGTAACGTTAATGTAGGTACAGTACCTGTTACTGTAACACTGGTAATGTTAATGTAGGTACAGTACGTGTTACTGTAACACTGGTAACGTTAATGTAGGTACAGTACGTGTTACTGTAACACTGGTAATGTTAATGTAGGTACAGTACGAGTTACTGTAACACTGGTAACGTTAATGTAGGTACAGTACCTGTTACTGTAACACTGGTAATGTTAATGTAGGTGCAGTACGTGCTACTGTAACACTGGTAATGTTAATGTAGGTACAGTACGAGTTACTGTAACACTGGTAACGTTAATGTAGGTACATTACGTGTTACTGTAACACTGGTAACGTTAATGTAGGTACAGTACGTGCTACTGTAACACGGGTAACGTTAATGTAGGTACAGTATGTGTTACTGTAACGCTGGTAACGTTAATGTAGGTACAGTACGTGTTACTGTAACACTCGTAATGTTAATGTAGGTACAGTACGTGTTACTTTAACACTGGTAACGTTAATGTAGGTACAGTACGTGTTACTGTAACACTGGTAATGTTAATGTCGTTCCAGTACGTGCTACTGTAACATTGGTAACGTTAATGTAGGTACAGTACGTGTTACTGTAACACTGGTAACGTTAATGTAGGTACAGTACGTGTTACTGTAACACTGGTAACGTTAATGTAGGTACAGTACGTGTTACTGTAACACTGGTAATGATAATGTAGGTACAGTACGTGCTACTGTAACACTGGTAGCGTTAATGTAGGTACAGTACGTGTTACTGTAACACTAGTAACGTTAATGTAGGTACAGCACGTGTCACTGTAACACTGGTAACGTTAATGTAGTTACAGTGTGTGCTCCTGTAACACTAGTAATGTTATTGTAGGTACAATACGTGTTACTTTAACACTGATTACGTTAATGTAGGTAGAGTACGTGTTACTGTAACACTGGTAACGTTAATGTAGGTACAGTACTTGCTACTGTAACACCGGTAATGTCAATGTAGGTACAGTACGTGTTACTGTAACACTGGTAACGTTAATGTAGGTACAGTACGTGCTACTGTAACACTGGTAATGTTAATGTAGGTACAGTACGTGTTACTGTAACACTGGTAACGTTAATGTAGGTACAGTGCGTGTTACTGTAACATAGGTAATGTTAATGTAGGTACAGTACGTGTTACTGTAACACTGTTAACGTTAATGTAGGTACAGTAGGTGTTACTGTAACACTGGTAACGTTAATGTAGGTACAGTAGGTGTTACTGTAACACTGGTAACGTTAGTTTATGTACTGTACCGTGGTAGGTGACGTCATGGTCGGAAGGTTGTGAACAAGACAGTGCTGTACCTGTACATGAGTCAATAGCCTACAACATTATAGTTATAAGAGTTACAGTTGGTTATTGTAAATAAAATAGCACGTGCCACAGTGAGGTACTGGCTAGATGTGTGAGGCAGCACGTCCTATAGTGAGGTAGTGGCTAGATGTGTGAGGCAGCACGTGCCACACTGAGGTACTGGCTAGATGTGTGAGGCAGAACGTCCTATAGTGAGGTAGTGGCTAGATGTGTGAGGCAGCACGTGCCACAGTGAGGTACTGGCTAGATGTGTGAGGCAGCACGTCCTATAGTGAGGTAGTGGCTAGATGTGTGAGGCAGCACGTGCCACACTGAGGTACTGGCTAGATGTGTGAGGCAGAACGTCCTATAGTGAGGTAGTGGCTAGATGTGTGAGGCAGCACGTGCCACACTGAGGTAATGGCTGGATGTGTGAGGCAGCACGTGCCACAGTGAGGTAGTGGCTAGATGTGTGAGGCAGCACGTGCCACAGTGAGGTAGTGGCTAGATGTGTGAGGCAGCACGTCCTATAGTGAGGTAGTGGCTAGATGTGTGAGGCAGCACGTGCCACACTGAGGTAATGGCTGGATGTGTGAGGCAGAACGTGCTATAGTGAGGTAGTGGCTAGATGTGTGAGGCAGCACGTGCCACAGTGAGGTAGTGGCTAGATGTGTGAGGCAGCACGTGCCACACTGAGGTAGAGCCTGGATGTGTGACGCAGCACGTGCCACACTGAGGTAATGGCTGGATGTGTGAGGCAGAACGTGCTATAGTGAGGTAGTGGCTAGATGTGTGAGGCAGCACGTGCCACAGTGAGGTAGACGCTGGATGTGTGAGGCAGCACGTGCTAGAGTGAGGTAATGGCTGGATGTGTGAGGCAGAACGTGCTACAGTGAGGTAGTGGCTTGATGTGTGAGGCAGCACGTGCCACAGTGAGGTAGTGGCTAGATGTGTGAGGCAGCACGTGCCACAGTGAGGTAGTGGCTGGCTGTATGAGGCAGCACGTGCTACAGTGAGGTAGTGGCTGGCTGTGTGAGGCAGCACGTGCCACAGTGATGTAGTGGCTGGATGTGTGAGGCAGCACGTGCTACAGTGAGGTAGTGGCTAGATGTGAGGCAGCACGTGCCACAGTGAGGTAGTGGCTGGCTGTGTGAGGCAGCACGTGCCACAGTGAGGTAATGGCTGGATGTGTGAGGCAGAACGTGCTACAGTGAGGTGGTGGCTAGATGTGTGAGGCAGCACGTGCCACAGTGAGGTAGTGGCTAGATGTGTGAGGCAGCACGTGCCACAGTGAGGTAGTGGCTAAATGTGTGAGGCAGCACGTGCTACAGTGAGGTAGTGGCTGGATGTGTGAGGCAGCACGTGCCACAGCGAGGTAGTGGCTGGCTGTGTGAGGCAGCACGTGCCACAGTGAGGTAGTGGCTGGATGTGTGAGGCAGCACGTGCCACAGTGAGGTAGTGGCTAGATGTGTGAGGCAGCACGTGCCACAGTGAGGTAGTGGCTGGATGTTTGAGGCAGCACGTGCCACAGTGAGGTAGTGGCTGGATGTGTGAGGCAGCACGTGCTACAGTGAGGTAGTGGCTAGATGTGTGAGGCAGCACGTGCCACAGTGAGGTATTGGCTAGATGTGTGAGGCAGCACGTGCTACAGTGAGGTAGTGGCTAGAAGTGTGAGGCAGCACGTGCCACAGTGAGGTAGTGGCTAGATGTGTGAGGCAGCACGTGCTACAGTGAGGTAATGGCTGGATGTGAGGCAGCACGTTCCACAGTGAGGTAGTGGCTAGATGTGAGGCAGCACGTGCTACAGTGAGGTAGTGGCTAGATGTGTGAGGCAGCACGTGCCACAGTGAGGTAGTGGCTGGCTGTGTGAGGCAGCACGTGCCACAGTGAGGTAATGGCTGGATGTGTGAGGCAGAACGTGCTACAGTGAAGTAGTGGCTAGATGTGTGAGGCAGCACGTGCCACAGTGAGGTAGTGGCTAGATGTGTGAGGCAGCACGTGCCACAGTGAGGTAGTGGCTAGATGTGTGAGGCAACACGTGCTACAGTGAGGTAATGGCTGGATGTGTGAGGCAGCACGTGCCACAGCGAGGTAGTGGCTGGCTGTGTGAGGCATCACGTGCCACAGTGAGGGTATTGGCTTAGATGTGTGAGCAGCACGTGCCACAGTGACGGTATTGGCCTAGATAGTGTGAGGCGGCCGTGCCACAGTGATGTTATTGGCTGGATTTGTGAGGCACCACGTGCTACAGTGAGGTAGTGGCTGGATGTGTGAGGCAGCACGTGCCACATTGAGGTAGTGGCTAGATGTGTAAGGCAGCACGTGCTACAGTGAGGTAGTGGCTGGATGTGTGAGGCAGCACGTGCCACAGTGAGGTAGTGGCTAGATGTGTGAGGCAGCACGTGCCACAGTGAGGTAGTGGCTAGATGTGTGAGGCAGCACGTGCCACAGTGAGGTAGTGGCTAGATGTGTGAGGCGGCACGTGCCACAGTGAGGTAATGGCTGGATGTTTGAGGCACGTGCACGAGGTATGCCACATGAGTGAGGCAGCACGTGCTAGATAGTGGCTGGCTGTGTGAGGCAGCACGTGCTACAGTGAGTTAGTGGCTAGATGTGTGAGGCAGCACGTGCCACAGTGAGGTAGTGGCTGGATGTGTGAGGCAGCACGTGCTACAGTGAGGTATTGGCTAGATGTGTGAGGCAGCACGTGCCACAGTGAGGTAGTGGCTGGATGTGTGAGGCAGCACGTGCCACAGTGAGGTAGTGGCTAGATGTGTGAGGCAGCACGTGCCACAGTGAAGTAGTGGCTGGATGTGTGAGGCAGCACGTGCCACAGTGAGGTAGTGGCTAGATGTGTGAGGCAGCACGTGCCACAGTGAGGTAGTGGCTGGATGTGTGAGGCAGCACGTGCCACAGTGAGGTAGTGGCTGGATGTGTGAGGCAGCACGTGCCACAGTGAGGTAGTGGCTGGATGTGTGAGGCAGCACGTGCCACAATGAGGTAGTGGCTGGATGTGTGAGGCAGCACGTGCCACAGTGAGGTAGTGGCTAGATGTGTGAGGCAGCACGTGCTACAGTGAGGTAGTGGCTAGATGTGTGAGGCAGCACGTGCCACAGTGAGGTAGTGGCTGGATGTGTGAGGCAGCACGTGCCACATTAAGGTAGTGGCTAGATGTGTGAGGCAGCACGTGCTACAGTGAGGTAGTGGCTGGATGTGTGAGGCAGCACGTGCCACAGTGAGGTAGTGGCTGGCTGTTTGAGGCAGCACGTGCCACAGTGAGGTAGTGGCTAGATGTGTGAAGCAGCACGTGCCACAGTGAGGTAGTGGCTAGATGTGAGGCAGCACGTGCCACAGTGAGGTAGTGGCTAGATGTTTGAGGCAGCACGTGCCACAGTGAGGTAGTGGCTGGATGTGTGAGGCAGCACGT
>NC_092280.1:31237430-31329484 GCF_036320965.1 Panulirus ornatus
TGCCCCTCACCTACAACACCAGCTGACCCTGCCAGGCACCCACTGGTTGTATCCCTCACCTACAACACCGGCTGACCCTGTCAGGCACCCACTGGTTGTATCCCTCTCCTACAACACCGGCTGACCCTGCCAGTCACCCACTGGTTGTATCACTCACCGACAACACCAGCTGACCCTGCCAGGTACCCACTGGTTATACCCCTCACCTACAACACCAGCTGACCCTGCCAGGCACCCACTGGTTGTATCCCTCACCTACAACACCGGCTGACCCTACCAGGTACCCACTGGTTGTACCCCTCACCTACAACAGCAGTTGACCCTGCCAGGCACCCACTGGTTGTATCCCTCACCTGCAACACCGGCTGACCCTGTCAGGCACCCACTGGTTGTATCCCTCACCTACAACACCGGCTGACCCTGCCAGTCACCCACTGGTTGTATCCCTCTCCTACAACACCAGCTGACCCTGCCAGGTACCCACTGGTTGTACCCCTCACCTACAACACCGGCTGACCCTGCCAAGTACACACTGGTTGTGCCCCTCACCTACAACAGCAGTTGACCCTGCCAAGTACCCACTGGTTGTACCCCTCACCTACAACAGCAGTTGACCCTGCCAGGCACCCACTGGTTGTACCCTTCACCTACAACTGACCCGGTGAGGTACCCACTGGTTTTACCCTTCACCTACAACACCGGCTGACCCTGCCAGTCACCCACTGGTTGTACCCCTCACCTACAACACCAGCTGACCCTGCCAGGTACCCACTGGTTGTACCCCTCACCTACAATACTGGCTGACCCTGTGAGGTACCCACTGGTTTTGCCCTTCACCTACAACACCGGCTGACCCTGTGAGGTACCCACTGGTTTTACCCCTCACCTACAACACCGGCTGACCCTGCCAGTCACCCACTGGTTGTACCCCTCACCTACAACACCGGCTGACCCTGCCAGTCACCCACAGGTTGTACCCCTCACCTACAACACCAGCTGACCCTGCCAGGTACCCACTGGTTGTACCCCTCACCTACAACACCGGCTGACCCTGCCAGGTACCCACTGGTTGTACCCCTCACCTACAACAGCAGCTGACCCTGCCAGGCACCCACTGGTTGTACCCCTCACCTACAACACCGGCTGACCCTGTGAGGTACCCACTGGTTTTACCCTTCACCTACAACACTGGCTGACCCTGCCAGGTACCCACTGGTTGTACCCCTCACCTACAACTCCAGTTGACCTTGCCAGGCACCCACTGGTTGTACCCCTCACCAACAACAGCAGCTGACCCTGCCAGGTACACACTGGTTGTACCCCTCACCTACAACAGCAGGTGACCCTGCTAGGCACCTACTGGTTGTACCCCTCACCTACAACACCCGACCATATATATGCCTGGCTTGCACGTGTTGTTATCATCATGCACCACAGACAGAGGAGAAAGGAAATGTTGCTTTGTGAAGTTTGGTAGATACAAATGTATTGAGACGTTCATTTATTACAACCATTACTGTTAATAAAGCTTAACTTGCATTAATTATTTTTGTAACAAGAATGATGACCACTTACACCACATGTGGGTGAGTTTGGTAATGTACAATATGTCAGTAGCTTATGTGGTGGTAACCTTCCACATGTGTATCATGCTACGACAACACTACTAACATGTGCAACCTGGTCATCATCATCATCATCTGTTCTGGGGAAACCTTCATGTACCATTATCTCTTGCTATGTACCTTACATCAATACATGTATCTCTTGCAATGTACCGTACATACATACATGTATCTCTTGCTATGTACCCTACATCAATACATGTATCTCTTGCTATGTACCCTACATCAATACATGTATCTATTGCTATGTACCCTACATCAATACATGTATCTCTTGCTATGTACCCTACATCAGTACATGTATCTCTTGCTATGTACCCTACATACATACATGTATCTCTTGCTATGTACTCTACATACATACATGTATCTCTTGCTATGTACCCTACATCAATACAATTATCTCTTGCTATGTACCCTACATCAATACATGTATCTCTTGTTATGTACCCTACATACATACATACATGTATCTCTTGCTATGTACCCTACATACATACATGTATCTCTTGCTATGTACCCTACATACATACATGTATCTCTTGCTATGTACCCTACATACATACATGTATCTCTTGCTATGTACCCTACATACATACATGTATCTCTTGCTATGTACCCTACATACATACTTGTATCTCTTGCTATGTACCCTACATACATACATGTATCTTGCTATGTACCCTACATACACACATGTATCTCTTGCTATGTACCCTACATATATACATGTATCTCTTGCTATGTACCCTACATACATACATGTATCTCTTGATATGTACCCTACATACATACATATATTTCTTGCTATGTACCCTACATATATGCATGTATCTCTTGCGATGTACCCTACATATATACATGTATCTCTTGCTATGTACCCTACATACATACATGTATGTCTTGCTATGTACCCTACATACATGCATGTATCTCTTACTATGTACCCTACATACATACATGTATCTCTTGCTATGTACCCTACATACATACATGTATCTCTTGCTATGTACCCTACATACATGCATGTATCTTGCTATGTACCCTACATACATACATGTATCTCTTGCTATGTACCCTACATACATACATACATACATGTATCTCTTGCTGTGTACCCTACATACATACATGTATCTCTTGCTATGCACCCCACAGACATACATGTATCTCTTGCTATGTACCCTACATACATACATACATACATACATACATGTATCTCTTGCTATGTACCCTACATACATGTATCTCTTGCTATGTACCCTACATACATACATGTATCTCTTGCTATGTACCCTACATATATACATGCATCTCTTTGCTATGTACCCTACATACATACATGTATCTCTTGCTATGTACCCTACATACATACATGTATCTCTTGCTATGTACCCTACATACATACATGTATCTCTTGCTATGTACCCTACATACATACATGTATCTCTTGCTATGTACCCTACATACATACATGTATCTCTTGCTATGTACCATACATGTATCTCTTGCTATGTACCCTACATACATACATGTATCTCTTGCTATGTAACCTACATACATACATGTATCTCTGCTATGTACCCTACCTACATACATGTATCTCTTGCTATGTACCCTACATACATACATGTATCTCTTGTTATGTACCCTACATACATACATACATACATACAGTATCTCTTACTGTGTACCCTACATACATACATGTTTCTCTTGCTATGTACCCTACATACATACATGTATCTCCGGCTATGTACCCTACATACATACATGTATCTCTTGCTATGTACCCTACATACGTACATACATGTATCTATTGCTATGTACCCTACATAAGTACACGTATCTCTTGCTATGTACCCTACATACATACATGTATCTCTTGCTGTGTACCCTACATACATACATGTATCTCTTGCTATGTACTCTACATACATACATGCATCTCTTGCTATGTACCCTGCATACATACATGTATCTCTTGCTTTGTACCTTATATACATACATGTATCTCTTTGCTATGTACCCCACAGACATAAATGTATCTGTTGCTATGAACCCTACATACATACATGTATCTCATGCTATTTACCCTACATACATACATGTATCTCTTGCTATGTACCCCACATACATACATGTATATCTTGCTATGTACCCTACATACGTACATGTATCTCTTGCTATGTACCCTACATACATACATTTGTCTCTTGCTATGTACCCTACATACATACATACATGTATCTCTTGCTATGTACCATACATGTATCTCTTGCTATGTACCATACATACATGTATCTCTTGCTATGTACCCTACATACATACATACATGTATCTCTTGCTATGTGCCCTACATACATACATGTATCTCTTGCTATGTACCCTACATACATACGTATCTCTTGCTATGTACCCTACATACATACATGTATCTCATGCTGTGTACCCTACATACATGTATCTCTTGCTATGTACCCTACATACATACAGTATCTCTTACTATGTACCCTACATACATACATGTTTCTCTTGCTATGTACCCTATGTACATACATGTATCTCTTGCTATGTACCCTACATACATACATGTATCTCTTGCTATGTACCCTACATACATACATGTATCTCTTGCTATGTACCCTACATACATACATACATGTATCTCTTGCTATGTACCCTACATACATACATACATACATGTATCTCTTGCTATGTACCCTGCATACATACATGTATCTCTTGCTATGTACCCCACATACACACATGTATATCTTGCTATGTACCCTACATACATGTATCTCTTGCTATGTACCTTACATACATACATGTATCTCTTGCTATGTACCCTACATACATACATACATGTATCTCTTGCTATGTACCCTACATACATACATGTATCTCTTGCTATGTTCCCTACATACATGCATGTATCTCTTGCTATGTACCCTACATACATACATACATACATGTATCTCTTGCTATGTACCTTATATACATACCTGTATCTCTTTGCTATGTACCCCACAGACATACATGTATCTCTTGCTATGTAACCTACATACATACATGTATCTCTTGCTATGTACCTTATATACATACATGTATCTCTTTGCTATGTACCCCACAGACATGCATGTATCTCTTGCTATGTACCCTACACACATACATGTATCTCTTGCTATGTACCCTATGTATCTCTTGCTATGTACCCTACATACATACATGTATCTCTTGCTATGTACCCTACATATATACATGTATCTCTTGCTATGTACCCTACATACATACATGTATCTCTTGCTATGTACCCTACATACATACATGTATCGCTTGCTATGTACCCTACATGCATACATGTACCAGTATCCCTTGTCATGATTTGGGAACAGTCCTCACCTGACCTGGGAACAGTCCTCACCTGACCTTGGAACAGTCCTCACCTGACCTGGGAATAGTCCTCTCCTGACCTGGGAACAGTCCTCTCTTGACCTGGGAACAGTCCTCACCTGACCTGGGAACAGTCCTCACCTGACCTGGGAACAGTCCTCTCCTGACCTGGGAACAGTCCTCTCCTGACCTGGGAACAGTCCTCTCCTGACCTGGGAACAGTCCTCACCTGACCTGGGAACAGTCCTCTCCTGACCTGGGAACAGTCCTCTCCTGACCTGGGAACAGTCCTCACCTGACCTGGGAACAGTCCTCACCTGACCTGGGAACAGTCCTCTCCTGACCTGGGAACAGTCCTCTCCTGACCTGGGAATAGTTACGGCTCATAACTTGTTGAGATGACGGGTAATTGTTGTGAGCAAGACAAGTTATTATTGCCAGCATCAACACACATCAGACAGCTATTCTGGGGTCGCTGACTCTGGCTGGCTGGTGTTGTAATGACCAGTTTACTGCACCCGCAACCCTTGGCCTACTGTGTCTTGCTGGTGGACATGTCTTACTGAACCTTGGTGGAAGACATGTCTTACTGACCCCTGGTGGTAGACATGTCTTACTGACCCCTGTTGGTAGTCATGTCTTACTGAACCCTGGTGGTAGACATGTCTTACTGACCCCTGGTGGTAGTTATGTCTTACTGAACCTTGATGGTAGTCATGTCTTACTGACCCCTGGTGGTAGTCATGTCTTACTGAATCCTGGTGGTAGACATGTCTTACTGACCCCTGGTGGTAGACATGTCTTACTGACCCCTGGTGGTAGACATGTCTTACTGACCCCTGGTGGTAGTCATGTCTTACTGAACCTTGATGGTAGTCATGTCTTACTGACCCCTGGTGGTAGACATGTCTTACTGAACCTTGATGGTAGTCATGTCTTACTGACCCCTGGTGGTAGTCATGTCTTACTGAACCTTGATGGTAGTCGTGTCTTACTGACCCCTGGTGGTAGTCATGTCTTACTGAACCTTGATGGTAGTCATGTCTTACTGACCCCTGGTGGTACACATGTCTTACTGAACCTTGATGGTAGTCATGTCTTACTGACCCCTGGTGGTAGTCATGTCTTACTGAACCTTGATGGTAGTCATGTCTTACTGACCCCTGGTGGTAGTCATGTCTTACTGAACCTTGATGGTATATATGTCTTACTGACCCCTGGTGGTAGTCATGTCTTACTGAACCTTGATGGTAGTCATGTCTTACTGACCCCTGTTGGTAGTCATGTCTTACTGAACCTTGATGGTATATATGTCTTACTGACCCCTGGTGGTAGTCATGTCTTACTGAACCTTGATGGTATACATGTCTTACTGAACCCTGGTGGTAGTCATGTCTTACTGAACCTTGATGGTAGTCATGTCTTACTGAACCCTGGTGGTAGTCATGTCTTACTGAACCTTGATAGTATATATGTCTTACTGAACCCTGGTGGTAGTCATGTCTTACTGAACCTTGATGGTAGTCATGTCTTACTGAACCCTGGTGGTAGTCATGTCTTACTGAACCTTGATGGTATACATGTCTTACTGAACCCTGGTGGTAGTCATGTCTTACTGAACCTTGATGGTATACATGTCTTACTGAACCCTGGTGGTAGTCATGTCTTACTGAACCTTGATGGTATACATGTCTTACTGAACCCTGGTGGTAGTCATGTCTTACTGACCCCTGGTGGTAGACATGTCTTACTGAACCTTGATGGTATACATGTCTTACTGAACCCTGGTGGTAGTCATGTCTTACTGAACCTTGATGATATACATGTCTTACTGAACCCTGGTGGTAGTCATGTCTTACTGACCCCTGGTGGTACACATGTCTTACTGAACCTTGATGGTAGTCATGTCTTACTGACCCCTGGTGGTAGTCATGTCTTACTGAACCTTTGATGGTATACATGTCTTACTGAACCCTGGTGGTAGTCATGTCTTACTGAACCTTTGATGATATACATGTCTTACTGAACCCTGGTGGTAGTCATGTCTTACTGAACCTTGATGGTATACATGTCTTACTGAACCCTGGTGGTAGTCATGTCTTACTGAACCTTGATGGTATACATGTCTTACTGAACCCTGGTGGTAGTCATGTCTTACTGAACCTTGATGGTATACATGTCTTACTGAACCCTGGTGGTAGTCATGTCTTACTGAACCTTGATGGTATACATGTCTTACTGAACCCTGGTGGTAGTCATGTCTTACTGACCCCTGGTGGTACACATGTATTACTGAACCTTGATGGTAGTCATGTCTTACTGACCCCTGGTGGTAGTCATGTCTTACTGAACCTTGATGGTATACATGTCTTACTGAACCCTGGTGGTAGTCATGTCTTACTGAACCTTGATGGTATACATGTCTTACTGAACCCTGGTGGTAGTCATGTCTTACTGAACCTTGATGGTATACATGTCTTACCGAACCCTGGTGGTAGTCATGTCTTACTGAACCTTGATGGTATACATGTCTTACTGAACCCTGGTGGTAGTCATGTCTTACTGAACCTTGATGGTATACATGTCTTACTGAACCCTGGTGGTAGTCATGTCTTACTGAACCTTGATGGTATACATGTCTTACTGAACCCTGGTGGTAGTCATGTCTTACTGAACCTTGATGGTATACATGTCTTACTGAACCCTGGTGGTAGTCATGTCTTACTGAACCTTGATGGTATACATGTCTTACTGAACCCTGGTGGTAGTCATGTCTTACTGAACCTTGATGGTAGTCATGTCTTACTGAACCCTGGTGGTAGTCATGTCTTACTGAACCTTGATGATATACATGTCTTACTGAACCCTGGTGGTAGTCATGTCTTACTGAACCTTGATGGTAGTCATGTCTTACTGAACCCTGGTGGTAGTCATGTCTTACTGAACCCTGGTGGTAGTCATGTCTTACTGAACCTTGATGATATACATGTCTTACTGAACCCTGGTGGTAGTCATGTCTTACTGAACCTTGATGGTAGTCATGTCTTACTGAACCCTGGTGGTAGTCATGTGTTACTGAACCCTGGTGGTAGTCATGTCTTACTGAACCTTGATGATATACATGTCTTACTGAACCCTGGTGGTAGTCATGTCTTACTGAACCTTGATGGTAGTCATGTCTTACTGAACCCTGGTGGTAGTCATGTCTTACTGAACCTTGATGATATACATGTCTTACTGAACCCTGGTGGTAGTCATGTCTTACTGAACCTTGATGGTAGTCATGTCTTACTGAACCCTGGTGGTAGTCATGTCTTACTGAACCCTGGTGGTAGTCATGTCTTACTGAACCTTGATGATATACATGTCTTACTGAACCCTGGTGGTAGTCATGTCTTACTGAACCTTGATGGTAGTCATGTCTTACTGAACCCTGGTGGTAGTCATGTGTTACTGAACCCTGGTGGTAGTCATGTCTTACTGAACCTTGATGATATACATGTCTTACTGAACCCTGGTGGTAGTCATGTCTTACTGAACCTTGATGGTAGTCATGTCTTACTGAACCCTGGTGGTAGACATGTACAGGTCCTTCGTGTGCTTGGATCAGCTGGTGGTGCTGGGGTGGGGGGAGGAAGGGGTTGTGAGCGTCAGTGGGTATGATTGGTGGAGCGGTGTGGGTTGAGGTGGGAAAACGAGCCGTGATTGGCTGGTGGTTGGGGTGGGGCTGGAATGCTGGTTGGTCCCTGTGTCGGGGGGTTAGACGTTAGGGAGGGCTGGGGTCCTGAGGGAAGGGGGCAAAGGAAGGAAGGGTACAGAGAACGGTGATGGGTTAAAGGTTAGGAGGTCAGAGACAGTAGCAGTGTTAGTGGTGGACCCCTACCATGGGTGACTGGCTCACCAGGACCCCTGCCACGGGTGACTGTCTTCCCAGGACCCCTGCCACGGATGACTGGCTCACCAGGTCCCTTGCCACGGGTGACTGGTTACCTGGAACCCCTGCCACGGATGACTGGCTCACCAGGACCCCTGCCACGGGTGACTGGTTTCCAGGTACTTGACGCCATCCACTTCGCCATCCTCGTGGTACTTGACACCATCCACTTTATCATCCTCCTGGTACTTGACACCATCCACCTTATCATCCTGCTGGTACTTGACACCATCCACCTTATCATCCTGCTGGTACTTGACACCATCCACTTTATCATCCTCCTGGTACTTGACACCATCCACCTTATCATCCTGCTGGTACTTGACACCATCCACTTTATCATCCTCCTGGTACTTGACACCATCCACTTTATCATCCTGCTGGTACTTGACACCATCCACCTTATCATCCTGCTGGTACTTGACACCATCCACTTTGTCATCCTCCTGGTACTTGACACCATCCACTTTATCATCCTCCTGGTACTTGACACCATCCACTTTATCATCCTCCTGGTACTTGACACCATCCACTTTATCATCCTCCTGGTACTTGACACCATCCACTTTATCATCCTGCTGGTACTTGACACTATCCACCTTATCATCCTCCTGGTACTTGACACCATCCACTTTATCATCCTGCTGGTACTTGACACCATCCACTTTATCATCCTCGTGGTACTTGACACCATCCACTTTATCATCCTGCTGGTACTTGACACCATCCACCTTATCATCCTCCTGGTACTTGACACCATCTACTTTATCATCCTCCTGGTACTTGACACCATCCACTTTATCATCCTCGTGGTACTTGACACCATCCACTTTATCATCCTCCTGGTACTTGACACCATCCACTTTATCATCCTGCTGGTACTTGACACCATCCACTTTATCATCCTGCTGGTACTTGACACCATCCACTTTATCATCCTGCTGGTACTTGACACCATCCACCTTATCATCCTGCTGGTACTTGACACCATCCACCTTATCATCCTGCTGGTACTTGACACCATCCACTTTATCATCCTGCTGGTACTTGACACCATCCACTTTGTCATCCTCGTGGTACTTGACACCATCCACCTTATCATCCTGCTGGTACTTGACACCATCCACTTTATCATCCTCCTGGTACTTGACACCATCCACCTTATCATCCTCCTGGTACTTGACACCATCCACCTTATCATCCTGCTGGTACTTGACACCATCCACTTTATCATCCTCCTGGTACTTGACACCATCCACCTTATCATCCTCCTGGTACTTGACACCATCCACCTTATCATCCTCCTGGTACTTGACACCATCCACTTTATCATCCTCCTGGTACTTGACACCATCCACCTTATCATCCTCCTGGTACTTGACACCATCCACTTTATCATCCTCCTGGTACTTGACACCATCCACCTTATCATCCTCCTGGTACTTGACACCATCCACTTTATCATCCTCCTGGTACTTGACACCATCCACCTTATCATCCTCCTGGTACTTGACACCATCCACTTTATCATCCTGCTGGTACTTGACACCATCCACCTTATCATCCTCCTGGTACTTGACACCATCCACCTTATCATCCTCCTGGTACTTGACACCATCCACTTTATCATCCTGCTGGTACTTGACACCATCCACCTTATCATCCTCCTGGTACTTGACACCATCCACCTTATCATCCTCCTGGTGGGAAATTATCGTTTATAACATTAATAGCATATCATTATTATTATTATTATTATTATTATTATTATTATTATTATTATCATTGTTATTATTTTTATTATTATTATTATTGTTATTATTATTATTATTATTATTATTATTATTATTATTATTATTATTATCATTGTTATTATTTTTATTATTATTATTATTGTTGTTATTATTATTATTATTATTATTATTATTATTATTATTATTATTATTATTATCATTGTTATTATTTTTATTATTATTATTATTGTTGTTATTATTATTATTATTATTATTATTATTATTGTTGTTATTATTATTATTATTATTATTATTATTATTATTATTATTTATAGTTGTTATAGTATCATTGTTATTATTTTATCAGTGTATTATTGTCTTTTATTTTTTGTTAGTATTAGTAGTAGTATTGTATTATAACAGTATTGGTATATGTAATTATAGTAGTTATTATTGTTGTAAGATATATGTAGTTATATTATTATTATTATTGTTGAGTAGTAGTAGTAGTAGTAGTTTTCGTGTAGTAGTATAGTAGTAGTAGTAGTAGTAGTGTTCTTGTTGTTGTAGTATAGTAGTAGTAGTGTAGTTTTGTAAAGTAGTAGTAGTAGTATAGTATGGTAGTAGCTGTAGTAATAGTAGTTAGTAGTAGATATAGTGTAGTGTTGTGTTAGTTGTATGTACTAGTAGTAGTAGTGTAGTAGCTGTAGTAGTAGTAATAGTTGTGTGTTGTTGTAGTAGTAGTTGTTGTTGTACTAGTAGTAGTAGTGGTAGTAGCTGTGTAGTAGTAGTAGTTGTTGTGTATGTAGTAGTTGTGTAATTAGTTGTGTTTGTTGTTGTTGTTGTAGTAGTTGTTGTTGTACTAGTAGTAGTAGTGGTAGTAGCTGTAGTAGTAGTAATAGTTGTTGTTGTTGTAGTAGTAGTTGTTGTTGTACTAGTAGTAGTAGTGGTAGTAGCTGTAGTAGTAGTAGTAGTTGTTGTTGTAGTAGTAGTTGTTGTTGTTGTTGTTGTTGTTGTTGTTGTTGTACTAGTAGTAGTAGTGGTAGTAGCTGTAGTAGTAGTAGTAGTTGTTGTTGTAGTAGTAGTTGTTGTTGTTGTTGTACTAGTAGTAATAGTGGTAGTAGCTGTAGTAGTAGTTGTTGTTGTTGTTGTAGTAGTAGTTGTTGTTGTTGCTGTACTAGTAGTAGTAGTGGTAGTAGCTGTAGTAGTAGTAGTTGTTGTTGTAGTAGTAGTTGTTGTTGTACTAGTAGTAGTAGTGGTAGTAGCTGTAGTAGTAGTAGTAGTAGTAGTAGTAGTAGTAGTAGTAGTTGTTTTGTTGTTGTTGTTGTTGTAGTAGTTGTTGTACTAGTAGTAGTAGTGGTAGTAGCTGTAGTAGTAGTAGTTGTTGTTATTGTAGTAGTACTAGTTGTTGTTGTTGTTGTTGTTGTACTAGTAGTAGTAGTGGTAGTAGCTGTAGTAGTAGTAGTAGTAGTAGTAGTTGTTGTTGTTGTTGTTGTAGTAGTTGTTGTACTAGTAGTAGTAGTGGTAGTAGCTGTAGTAGTAGTAGTTTTTGTTGTAGTAGTAGTTGTTGTTGTACTAGTAGTAGTAGTGGTAGTAGCTGTAGTAGTAGTAGTAGTAGTAGTAGTAGTAGTAGTAGTAGTAGTAGTTGTTGTAGTTGTTGTACTAGTAGTAGTAGTGGTAGTAGCTGTAGTAGTAGTAGTAGTTGTTGTTGTAGTAGTAGTAGTTGTTGTTGTTGTTGTTGTACTAGTAGTAGTAGTGGTAGTAGCTGTAGTAGTAGTGGTTGTTGTTGTAGTAGTAGTTGTTGTACTAGTAGTAGTAGTGGTAGTAGCTGTAGTAGTAGTAGTAGTAGTAGTTGTTGTTGTTGTAGTAGTAGTTGTTGTACTAGTAGTAGTAGTGGTAGTAGCTGTAGTAGTAGTAGTAGTAGTTGTTGTTGTTGTAGTAGTTGTTGTTGTTGTACTAGTAGTAGTAGTGGTAGTAGCTGTAGTAGTAGTAGTTGTTGTTGTAGTAGTAGTTGTTGTTGTACTAGTAGTAGTAGTGGTAGTAGCTGTAGTAGTAGTAGTAGTAGTAGTAGTAGTAGTAGTTGTTGTTGTTGTTGTTGTAGTAGTTGTTGTACTAGTAGTAGTAGTGGTAGTAGCTGTAGTAGTAGTAGTTGTTGTTGTTGTAGTATTAGTAGTTGTTGTTGTTGTTGTTGTTGTACTAGTAGTAGTAGTGGTAGTAGCTGTAGTAGTAGTAGTGGTTGTTGTTGTAGTAGTAGTTGTTGTTGTTGTTGTACTAGTAGTAGTAGTGGTAGTAGCTGTAGTAGTAGTAGTAGTTGTTGTTGTTGTAGTAGTAGTTGTTGTTGTACTAGTAGTAGTAGTGGTAGTAGCTTTAGTAGTAGTAGTTGTTGTTGTAGTAGTAGTAGTTGTTGTTGTACTAGTAGTAGTAGTGGTAGTAGCTGTAGTAGTAGTAGTTGTTGTTGTAGTGGTAGTAGCTGTAGTTGACAAATGAAGGGAAAGATTGGGTTGTATATCGTGAGTGTGAGTGTGTGTGTGTTATCTTATCTTGTGATGGGAGTAAGTAGATGATGTATGTTATCATGGTTCACAGTTAGTTGATACAAGTAATCTCCTGCCTGCACACACGCCCCCAGGCTACCTTCACCTCATATTGGAAGGTAGAGTGCTGGGTCACCTGCTGCTGGGAACTACCACCTGTGGTGGGTCACCTGCTCCTGGGAACTATCTGTGGTGGGTTACCTACTGCTGGGAACTACCACCTGTGGTGGGTGGAACTACTGTGGTAGGTTGTCTGCTGCTGGGAACTACTTGTAGTGGGTCGCCTACTGCTGGGAACTACCTCTGGTGGGTCGCCTCCTGCTGGAAACTACCTCTGGTGGGTCGCCTCCTGCTGGAAACTACCTATGGTGGGTCGCCTCCTGCTGGGAACTACCTGTGGTGGGTCACCTGCTGCTGGGAACTACCTGTGGTGGGTCGCCTGCTGCTGGGAACTACCTGTGGTGGGTCGCCTGCTGCTGGGAACTGTATGTGGTGGGTTGTCTGCTGCTGCCAGAACAAACTAACAGCAGGTGTTGTGAGGACAGATGACCACATTACCAGCAGGTGTTGTTGTGAGGACAGATGACCACATTACCAGCAGGTGTTGTTGTGAGGACAGATGACCACATTACCAGCAGGTGTTGTTGTGAGGAGAGATGACCACATTACCAGCAGGTGTTGTTGTGAGGACAGATGACCACATTACCAGCAGGTGTTGTTGTGAGGACAGATGACCACATTACCAGCAGGTGTTGTTGTGAGGACAGATGACCACATTACCAGCAGGTGTTGTTGTGAGGGCAGATGACCACATTACCAGCAGGTGTTGTTGTGAGGACAGATGACCACATTACTAGCAGGTGTTGTTGTGAGGACAGTGTTAGTGTAGGCATAATGACATACACTCGCTGACTGTCATAAAGATAAGACTGGGTCAGCTCTAGTGGATGTATGTGTCAGAGGTGGAGGGAACGAGGAGAAGTGGGAGACCAAATTGGAGGTGGAAAGATGGAGTGAAAAAGATTTTGTGTGATCGGGGCCTGAACATGCAGGAGGGTGAGAGGCCTGCAAGGAATTTAGTGAATTGGAACGATGTGGCATACCGGGGTCGACGTGTTGTCAATAGATTGGACCAGGGCATGTGAAGCATCTGGGGTAAACCAGAGAAAGTTCTGTGTGGCCTCGATGTGGAAAGGGAGCTGTGGTTTCGGTGCATTATACATGACAGGTAGAGATTGAGTGTGAACGAATGTGGCCTTTGTTGTCTTTTCCTGGCGCTAGCTCGCGCACATTCGTGGGGAGGGGGTTGTCATTTTATGTGGCGGGGTGTTGACGGGAATGAATAAAGGCAGCAAGTGTGAATTATGTACATGTGTATATATGTATATGTCTCTGTATGTATATATATGTATACCTTGAAATGTATAGGTATGTATATGTGCATGTGTGGACATGTACGTATATACGTGTGTATGTGGGTGGGTTGGGCCATTCTTTCGTCTGTTTCCTTGCGCTACCTCGCTAATGCGGGAGACAGCGACAAAGTACAATAGATAAAGGAATATATATATATATATATATATATATATATATATATATATATATATATATATATATATATTCCTATGGGTCCACGGGGAAAATGAAACACGAGGACTCATAGGAATATCTTGATCACAGGCAAAATTGTGATCCTTTCCAATATATATATATATATATATATATATATATATATATATATATATATATATATATATATATATATATATACCTCGCAAACGCGGAGACAGCGACAAAGCAAAAAAAAAAAATATATATATATATATATATATATGGTTGAGTTTGGTAAAGTGTGTGAAAGAAGAAAGTTAAGAGTAAATGTGAATAAGAGCAAGGTTATTAGGTACAGTAGGGTTGAGGGTCAAGTCAATTGGGAGGTAAGTTTGAATGAAGAAAAACTGGAGGAAGTAAAGTGTTTTAGATATCTGGGAGTGGATCTGGCAGCGGATGGAACCATGGAAGCGGAAGTGGATCATAGGGTGGGGGAGGGGGCGAAAATCCTGGGAGCCTTGAAGAATGTGTGGAAGTCGAGAACATTATCTCGGAAAGCAAAAATGGGTATGTTTGAAGGAATAGTGGTTCCAACAATGTTGTATGGTTGCGAGGCGTGGGCTATGGATAGAGCTGTGCGCAGGAGGATGGATGTGCTGGAAATGAGATGTTTGAGGACAATATGTGGTGTGAGGTGGTTTGATCAAGTAAGTAATGAAAGGTTAAGAGAGATGTGTGGTAATAAAAAGATTGTGGTTTAGAGGGCAGAAGAGGGTGTTTTGAAATGGTTTGGTCACATGGAGAGAATGTGTGAGGAAAGATTGACAAAGAGGATATATGTGTCAGAGGTGTAGGGAACGAGGAGAAGTGGGAGACCAAATTGGAGGTGGAAGGCTAGAGTGAAAAGATTTTGAGCGATTGGGGCCTGAACATGCAGGAGGGTGAGAGGCGTGCAAGGGATAGAGCGAGTTGAAACGATGTGGTATACCGGGGTCGACGTGCTGTCAATGGTCTGCACTAGGGCATGTGAAGCGTTTAGGGTAAACCATGGAAAGGTCTGTGGGGCCTGGATAGGGAGTTGTGGTTTCTGTGCATTATACATTACAGCTAGAGACTGAGTATGAACGAATGTGGCCTTTCGTCTGTTTCTGGCGCTACCTCGCTGAAGCAGGAAAAGACGAGCAAATATGAATGAATGGGGAAAAAATGGATCCTTAGCTTAAATGTTGGGGATCTCATTATTCATTTGTCTTATGTACAGAGTGTGTCGGTCGACCAGAGCAAGGTTTATAGTGTGAGGTCTGGTTGGTCGACCAGAGCATTACGTCTTAGTGTTGTACAAGGTGTTGTCATGTGCCAGTGCGCACAGCTTTCGTGGCCAACACATTTCCAGCTGAAGTAAAGGTAATTATGTTTGTGCGGTGCCAGGCTATCCGGCCGGGAAACCTAGTTACTTAAGAGCGTTTGTTCTTCGTTCGTTCGTATAGTCATGCCATGTGTGGATTTCTTGAAATGATTATAAATGTGAGGCAAATGATACTTAACCTGCGTGTTGACCTGTCATTCACGATTGGATGGTTGGATTTTATTGTTCTTGTGTTCTTCCTAGCGAGAGTAGGGAAACCACCACCTGTTCTAGTATTCCTCCTAGTGAGAGTAGGGAAACCACCACCTGTTCTAGTATTCCTCCTTGTGAGAGTAGGGAAACCACCACCTGTTCTCGCCTACTTCCGCCATGAAGCTACCAATCGCCCAGCCTACAGTGAACGTGGGCATCCTGGGTCTGGCGTACATGTTGGTCTTCACTGCTTTCCAGACTCAAGGTAACATGCAGGTAAGTCACCTTCTCCTACTCTGGCCACATGACCATATCCTCTACCCTACCCACACAACCATATCCTCTACCCTGGCCACACGACCATATCCTCTACCCTGCCCACACGACCATATCCTCTACCCTGGCCACACGACCATATCCTCTACACTGGCCACACGACCATATCCTCTACCCTGCCCACACGACCATATCCTCTACCCTCGCCACACGACCATATCCTCTACACTGGCCACACGACCATATCCTCTACCCTGGCCACACAACCATATCCTCTACACTGGCCACACGACCATATCCTCTACACTGGCCACACGACCATATCCTCTACACTGGCCACACGACCATATCCTCTACCTTGGCCACACAACCATATCCTCTACACTGGCCACACGACCATATCCTCTACCCTGGCCGCACGACCATATCCTCTACACTGGCCGCATGACCATATCCTCTACCCTGCCCACACGACCATATCCTCTACCCTGGCCACACGACCATATCCTCTACACTGGCCACATGACTATATCCTATATAGGACAAGCATTCTCAGTAATGGTAATATTACTTTTGTAATAATTCAAGTTTAATGTGGTACAAAGCCGAACACCTAAATATAAGGTCATCCTTCCTTCCTAAAGGTCAAGTATGTCACACAGGGATCCTTCCCTCCTCCTCCTCAAAATCATTCAAGAAACAATTGGTGTTCATGTCTTGTTGACCTTCCAAACTCAACTCTGTAAAGATGAAAAAATTGGAAATCAAGATTTTAAAGCCAATGTTGAACGAGGACAGATTATACCACATAGTTGTAGTTATGCCTTAATAAACCCTTCTTAATTTCTAATGTATATAATGGATTACTGTGACTTTGTTCCTACTTAATGATATAAACTTCACTATATTCAAGTCTGTACTAAACAGGTGTCAGGTCCTGCATGACAACAATAATGAACCTTGCTCACTTCAAGGAAAAGCCCAAATGTAAATATCTTATGCAAATGTGAAGTGTGGTGTGGTGGGTGACCTAACACAGAAGTGTGGTGTGGCGGGTGACCTAACACAAAAGTGTGGTGTGGCGGGTGACCCAACACAGAAGTGTGGTGTGACGAGTGACCTAACACAGAAGTGTGGTGTGGCGGATGACTTAACACAGAAGTGTGGTGTGGCAGGTGACCTAACACAGAAGTGTAGCTTGGCAGGTGACCTAACACAGAAGTGTGGTGTGGCGGGTGACCTAACACAGAAGTGTGGTGTGGTGGGTGACCTAACACAGAAGTGTATGTATCTGTACATTATGTTTGGTTGTATGTGTTTTTCCTCTTTCTTTTTACTGGATATCTTCACAGACTTTATGGTCATCTTCTGTATATGCAGCACTGGCATTATTAACAAGTTGTTTACCTTTAGTTCGTAAGATACATTTATAAGGCTTTAGATACCGAAATACATATTCTTGTATATTAAGATATTTTTTCCTTGTTTTTGTGAAGAAACACGTTTTCTTATATTCATTATAATGCTTTGGGATATGATCATGTATGCATTATGATAAGGTGGGATATGTTTATCAGATAAGAGAGGCAGATGATATGATCATGTATGCATTATGATAAGGTGGAATATGTCTATGATAATGATATTTGTACAGAATTATCATGTGATTATGGTATTAGTACAGAATTATCATGTGATTATGGCATTAGTTCAGAATTATCATGTGATTATGGTATTAGTACAGAATTATCATGTGATTATGGCATTTGTACAGAATTATCATGTGATTATGGTATTTGTACAGAATTATCATGTGATTATGGTATTTGCACAGAATTATCATGTGATTATGGTATTAGTGCAGAATTATCATGTGATTATGGCATTAGTTCAGACTTGCCAAGATTTTCTTTGTCTACAGCTTCATAATCTTTTCTCATAACTTCATAGTATGATGATGTCATATGTTTAATTTTTGAAACTCAAGTATGGTATTTTCTTTCTAAACCATTGATCTTTGTTGTGAGAAAAGTTTATACATTATCATATGATTATGAGGAAATTATTTAGAGGCTTTTACACAAAATGGACAGTGAAACTGGTTTTTCATCTCTAAACTTAATTTTTAGGAATGCATTTAGGTCTGCATGACTGACACACTACTAATTACCTCTGGCAGATTAAAACCTAATAAACTATCTGATGTTATAGATATGAACCAAGCAAATAGTGTAAGTATAATTATTGTGGTGTCAGGAAAGTATGGGTTCTTCCTGTTGTTATAAGTGAATTGCTTATCACATTGTTGTAAAATTTTTTTGTTAATCAGTGTTGTTCGTTGCTCTCACTTTGACTCTAAAGTGTTATTACTGAATGTCTGAATTGAATGTTGTTCAGTGTTCTTGTATGTTTTATCTCTGGTTGGCTTTGCATGACTTCTCACTTTACTACAGTTCATTTGGAGTTGTTGAATATACAGTTGTTTTATTGAACATGACACCCAGATAGCGTAATGCAGAGGGTTCTCAAACTTTATTTGTAATTATGTATTTTTCATTACCTCTGCCCTGTATGGGGAGGAAGTTTCACACTTGTAGGGCACCATCTCTAGAACATTCTCTATCCTCATACATCCTTTCAAGTTTATGAATCGTGTCAGCACTACCCTGTCCTCAGTCATTCTGTTCCATACATCCATCACTCTTATTGTATAAAAGTGTTTTTTACATCTTTATTAATGAGTTTCTTACTTAAGTTCATGTTTTATTCTCTGGTTGCTCCATACCTTCATCTCTTGAAGAACTGTTCACTGTCCACATTGTCAATCTCTTTTAAAAACTTAGAGGTTATAATCAGGTCATCCTACACTCTTCTTTCTTTCAAGGTGAGTGAATTTAAAGCCTCTAGCTTTTCCATGCAACAGCTCTCTTAGTTGTAGTACCTTCGTTGTGCCCTCCTCTGGACCTTCTGTATGAACTCTTTTTTGTTAAGTACAGTGACCAGACCTGAGAAGTATATTCTAAGTTTTAGCCTACTATAGGATATAAGAAGCTTGCTTAATATTTCCTTATCCTCTTACAATTGATCTCCCTAACTCTTCTTCTAATATAAGACTATGGGGACAGGTAGGGATGATGTTGATTCCCAAGGTCTTCTAACACACAGAATCCTTAATCTTATTTCCTGCTAGGTAATGGCCACATTGAGGTTGTCTATTGCTTTGTCCCATCCCCATCACTTCACTTTTACTTGGGTTGAATCATCGACCACATTTCATACCAACTTTGGAGTCTTTTTAGGTCCCCTCGTGATCTGTTGTTCTCCTCGCTTTTCACTTCCCTCGTGACTTTTTCATAATCTTCAAAAACTTTCATGTAGGGTTTCATACCTTCATTTTGATATAAATCAAGAAGAGTAATGATCCCAGAACCTAATCCTGTGACACTCTATGCTGGGCACCTCAACCAATTTGGAAAAGGCTCCTCTAACATGAATCTTTTGTTCCCTCTTACAGAGGTAAGTTTCTCTCCATCATGAGAGTATCTCACTTTATTCCTGCCTAATGATCCAGCTTTTTAATCAGCCAGTATGTCAAATTTTTTTATGGCAGTCCAGATAAAAACAGTCCACCTAGCCTCCCCTTTTCTCCAGGACTGAGCTCACTCTCTTGTAGAACTCGAAGAGGTTAGTTACACATGACCTCCTTTCCCTAGAACCACACTGTCTCTCATTTAATTTCTTCTCCATAGGAAGCCATCTACTTGCATTCTATTAATCTTTTCCAGAAACTTACACCAGATTTGTTAGTGAGACTGGTATATTGTTCAGTTCCTGTTCCCAGTCTTCTTTCTCATATATAGGTATGACATTTGTCCTTCTCCATTCCCTTGGCTTTTTACCTATCCTCAGTGACATCTTGAACAGTGATTCATGTGTTTTATTTAGCATATCAGCACACATCTTTAGCACATATGGTGAAATTTCATCAAGACCATGAACCATGTATGGGTTAACTTATTTTGATACTCTATTGATATCTTTTTTAGATGTCTCGGTTATTTCAAAAAACTCTTCCCCATTCCATTTCACTGATGCTGGGGCTATAGAGCCATCCAGTATAAAAATACTTTGAACTTGTTATTTAGTTCCTCACATATCCTAACATCATCCTCTTCAGTTTTTCCCTGTGAATCCCTTAGCCTGATTTGCTGTCTCTTGACAGATTACTGAATCCTGATGAAGTTATGGAATAGTTTTGGATTTTCATCTGCCTAATCCTATAACTCTTTCCAAAGTTTCTGTGTTCCTCCTTTCTTACCCTGGTATACCTGTTCCATGCTGTCTTATACCTTACAAATACTGGCTGGTTGGTGTGCCATCTATATCTTTGCCACTGCACATCTCAAAGCTCCTTTGCTTTGTGACATCTTTTGTTAAACCTTTTTTTTCCTCATTCTTACCATTCTTTGTGTATTTGAGGCTTGAGGTACCCTTGCTTTTACTTTTTCTCTGTAAATTCACAGAAACTCACCATAAAGACCTGGTTCCTGTTAACAAAACTCCATTTCCCAATCTTTGTTACCATAGAAATTATTGAAGTTTGTATGATTTCCTTGATTATATCTCCTCTTCCTGTCCTGTCCACCTCGACTCCTATAATCTCCTCTTTTACCACATATTCAAACTTGAGCATTACATGATCACTTTTAACTGCTTTATCATGCATAATGTTCTCAATATCAATGCTAGTATGTATGAAGATAAGATCTAGCATATGATGATATAGTAGTGCCTCTCATCCTAGGATGCTCTGTGACATGCTGGTATAGGAAACTTTCCTGTATACTCTCTAAAAAGTTGTCTTCTTGACTGTCACCATGAAAATCCAAATTCCCCTAATATGTCTCTTTATGATTGAAATCCTCCATTATCAGTACTTAATCAACTCTAAGAATTGCATGTTTTACCTCTTTATTGCCATCTTGATTTTTCCTTTGTTGATATCACAGTATAATTGTTCTGGATCATTGTTCTTCTTCCCTGTTGTTACTCTTCCCATTATGTATCGTATGAACCATTATTTTATCGTATAAAGAGGACTAAACTTCCCCTTCTGCTTTCTCTCTCCTCTCTTGCTATTATATATGCTTCTGGCCAGAACAGATGAGAACTTATCTCTTTAGTAAGCTTAGTTTCCACAACTCCAATCATATTAAGTGCACTTTTGATAAAGAGTCCACTTGATAAAGAGTCCATTTGATAAAGAGTCCACTACAGTCCACCACACCTAGTCGTCATCGTATGTCTTAGTTATGACCACCAGTTCTCCTTCTTTCCTTTATTGTAAAAATTGCATCTGGCAGTACCTTAGCCTCCAGCCCCAGCAATCTTTTATTATGTATTTCCTCCTTTTTCCCCTTTCTTTCTTATCAGATGTATTATCTTCCCAGCCAAGAATGATATGTGATTTGCATCTATCAATTTCTGCTTTGTTAGTCTTTCTAATTTTGGTGCCACCTACTTTACATCTAGATCCCTCAGTGTGGAGGTGTTGACCTCTGTCTCTAACATTCTATATGAACACCATTTTAGCTAGCACTGATCCTGTATGCTGTGTGCTTTTCTAAATCATCCTTCAACTAGCCCATATATTTTATTGATTGCCTCATCTTTGACATTTCACATTATTATTTCAATAGCTGCCTCATCTCTAACATTTCATATTATTATTTCAATAGTTGCACTTAATTTCTTGCATACCTCTGTTTGTGTCACCGTGGTTTTATGTTTCTTTCCATCATGCTTCATGCTCTCATGATCTGCTGCCAAAATTTTTCATTTTAAACTTATCAGCCCTATCCTGTCATCAGTCTTTGTGTGTGCATGTGTGTGTGTGTGTGTGTGTGTGTGTGTGTGTGTGAGCTGTGGGAGGTGCAGTTACCATGAGTGGATCATAACACAGTGAAGGAAATAAGAATCCTTTTTTTTTCCTACATTGGAGGCTCCAGTCAAGGGCAAAAGTCCACATCATGGAGGGGGGAGGGGGGGGAGTGCTTAATTGAAATATAAATAGGTTAATGAAAGGGAAACAAAAGAGGCAAGGAAAAGTATTTATGAAACTCGGGGAAGTGAAAAACTGATCTTTTGAATAATGTCAAATTACAGTTGTTGAGAAGGACATGAGAGGGTAGAGTTCCATAGCTTTTAGGTGTAGGGAATGAAACATTTATCAAAACAGCTCACTGTTAAGTTGCCAATGGCCACACAGAAATCATCCGATGCAGCACCTTGCCAAGTATTGTGTGGTTTAGCTAATGATGGAGGCACAGAAGCAGCAAGCTTTCAGGAGTAAAAACCAAAGAAATACCTATAGAAGAGGGAAAGTCAACCAACATTATGGCATAGGCCACGTGGGTCAGGTTTTGTAGGTACCCTGGGATAGTTTATGAGTCAGACTGCTTTCAGCTTAACTCTGTTATCAAGTTAGGATGCAGATCTAGAACCATCCCAGATGTGAGAGCTGTGCTCCATACAAGGAGAAATCAGTCCCTTGTATATATAGACCAATTGTTGGAAAAATGAAATTTCAGCATCTAACCAGGACTCCCAGTTTCGAGGCACACTTAGCTGTTTCAATTATATGGGGTTTCCAAGACAGTGTGGATGTTACATTATTTGAAGTATGTTCATTGAGAACAATGGAAGTAAGGGGAGTGGGGGAGGAATGGGATGTATTTAGGGAATCAGTGATGGATTGCGCAAAAGATGCTTGTGGCATGAGAAGCGTGGGAAGTGGGTTGATTAGAAAGGGTAGTGAGTGGTGGGATGAAGAAGTAAGAGTATTAGTGAAAGAGAAGAGAGAGGCATTTGGACGATTTTTGCAGGGAAAAAATGCAATTGAGTGGGAGATGTATAAAAGAAAGAGACAGGAGGTCAAGAGAAAGGTGCAAGAGGTGAAAAAAAGGGCAAATGAGAGTTGGGGTGAGAGAGTATCATTAAATTTTAGGGAGAATAAAAAGATGTTCTGGAAGGAGGTAAATAAAGTGCGTAAGACAAGGAAGCAAATGGGAACTTCAGTGAAGGGCGCAAATGGGGAGGTGATAACAAGTAGTGGTGATGTGAGAAGGAGATGGAGTGAGTATTTTGAAGGTTTGTTGAATGTGTTTGATGATAGAGTGGCAGATATAGGGTGTTTTGGTCGAGGTGGTGTGCAAAAGTGAGAGGGTTAGGGAAAATGATTTGGTAATCAGAGAAGAGGTAGCAAAAGCTTTGCGGAAGATGAAAGCCGGCAAGGCAGCAGGTTTGGATGGTATTGCAGTGGAATTTATTAAAAAAGGGGGTGACTGTATTGTTGACTGGTTGGTAAGGTTATTTAATGTATGTATGACTCATGGTGAGGTGCCTGAGGATTGGCGAAATGCGTGCATAGTGCCATTGTACAAAGGCAAAGGGGATAAGAGTGAGTGCTCAAATTACAGAGGTATAAGTTTGTTGAGTATTCCTGGTAAATTATATGGGAGGGTATTGATTGAGAGGGTGAAGGCATGTACAGAGCATCAGATTGGGGAAGAGCAGTGTGGTTTCAGAAGTGGTAGAGGATGTGTGGATCAGTGTTTGCTTTGAAGAATGTATGTGAGAAATACTTAGAAAAGCAAATGGATTTGTATGTAGCATTTATGGATCTGGAGAAGGCATATGATAGAGTTGATAGAGATGCTCTGTGGTAGGTATTAAGAATGTATGGTGTGGGAGGCAAGTTGTTAGAAGCAGTGAAAAGTTTTTATCGAGGATGTAAGGCATGTGTACGTGTAGGAAGAGAGGAAAGTGATTGGTTCTCAGTGAATGTAGGTTTGCGGCAGGGGTGTGTGATGTCTCCATGGTTGTTTAATTTGTTTATGGATGGGGTTGTTAGGGAGGTGAATGCAAGAGTTTTGGAAAGAGGGGCAAGTATGAAGTCTGTTGTGGATGAGAGAGCTTGGGAAGTGAGTCAGTTGTTGTTCGCTGATGATACAGCGCTGATGGCTGATTCATGTGAGAAACTGCAGAAGCTGGTGACTGAGTTTGGTAAAGTGTGTGAAAGAAGAAAGTTAAGAGTAAATGTGAATAAGAGCAAGGTTATTAGGTACAGTAGCGTTGAGGGTCAAGTCAATTGGGAGGTGAGTTTGAATGGAGAAAAACTGGAGGAAGTGAAGTGTTTTAGATATCTGGGAGTGGATCTGGCAGCGGATGGAACCATGGAAGCGGAAGTGGATCATAGGGTGGGGGAGGGGGCGAAAATTCTGGGGGCCTTGAAGAATGTGTGGAAGTCGAGAACATTATCTCGGAAAGCAAAAATGGGTATGTTTGAAGGAATAGTGGTTCCAACAATGTTGTATGGTTGCGAGGCGTGGGCTATGGATAGAGTTGTGCGCAGGAGGATGGATGTGCTGGAAATGAGATGTTTGAGGACAATGTGTGGTGTGAAGTGGTTTGATCGAGTAAGTAATGTAAGGGTAAGAGAGATGTGTGGAAATAAAAAGAGCGTGGTTGAGAGAGCAGAAGAGGGTATTTTGAAATGGTTTGGGCACATGGAGAGAATGAGTGAGGAAAGATTGACCAAGAGGATATATGTGTCGGAGGTGGAGGGAACGAGGAGAAGAGGGAGACCAAATTGGAGGTGGAAAGATGGAGTGAAAAAGATTTTGTGTGATCGGGGCCTGAACATGCAGAAGGGTGAAAGGAGGGCAAGGAACAGAGTGAATTGGAGCGATGTGGTATACCGGGGTTGACGTGCTGTCAGTGGATTGAATCGGGGCATGTGAAGCGTCTGGGGTAAACCATGGAAAGCTGTGTAGGTATGTATATTTGCGTGTGTGGACGTATGTATATACATGTGTATGGGGGTGGGTTGGGCCATTTCTTTCGTCTGTTTCCTTGCGCTACCTCGCAAACGCGGGAGACAGCGACAAAGCACAAAAAAAAAAAAAATGTTGAGTCAAGAGGTTGAACTACAGATCTATCAAAGGAGACAGAAAAGTTGTGAGGAATTTTGATATAAGAAATGGGCAGAAACTGGTTCTTGAAGGCTTTAAACTTAACCAAATTTCATCAACCCCAGTGAGATATTTTGTCTAAGCCTGAATTTATTGAGGAAGATTTGTCGAGACAAGATGCAGATCAAATAAAAGAAGAAAAAGCAGATGTAAAGAATGTGGAGAAATGCATTATGTAAATCATCGCTTTATGAGTGCATTTGGTTACTTGTAGAATAAAGGAAATCACTGACAAAAAGAAGAAAAAGTTTAGGAGACAGAACAAGACCTAGAGGGACACCACTGTTGATGGAGAAAGGGGGAGAGACTAATCAACAGCCATGGAGACAGATCAACCTGAGAGGAAACTAGATATGAGGGAGGAAAGCCAAAAGAGGGGAGCTTAGAGATGAGAGCCTGGTGCCAGACCTTGTCAAAAGCTTTGGATAAATAAGGGGCATCTTTCTAGAATTCCCCAAAATCTTTCAAGGATGATGACTAGACATTAGGGAGATTGGAAAGAATATCACCAGTGGATCTCACCTTACATAAGCCATACTGGTGATCAGAGAGAAGACTATGAGTTTCAAGATGTCTGAGGATATGGGAGTTAAGGAGGGATTCAAAAACTTTAGAAGTAGTAGATGTCAAAGCATCAGGACGATAGTTACAGAGGTTAGAAATATCACCCTGCTTTGGAATGGGATGTACCAACACATGTTTCTAAGAAGGAAAGTTAAAGAATCCATATATGTCCTTAAAGTAAATTGTATGGTATGTGTATTTCAGCTGTGCAGGCTGGTTCAGTAATTATTGAAACAAAGTATGATTGTAACACTAATCAAGGGAAAATGGCTTTCTCCCTCCCCTGGCTAAGTCATTGATAGCTTCCCTATAAGCAAAGGAGAGACCTTTCTCTAAGGGTTAGTCCACTGATGTTCAGTGTAAATACTATTTTGGAGGTCAGAGGTGATTGTTACCCTTTGAATCTTCCCCAGCAATCTAGTTGATTAAGCAACAACAGCAGCCAGCTCTAGACCAGATACCATGCAATCTTGATATCATCTTTCAGTACCATTGACCAGCACTTGTTATTACAACACCGCACTACCATTTACCACCTCAAACCCTTTGACACTCTTTCATGGATGAGGTGGCTGCTGTATTTCCTTGGGCTTTGGGATCATGTGCTATACAGCTCTAATGTGGATTTACTTGTACTGACCTTGTCTCTTGATGGTCGAGCTTGATTGATTTTGAAACACTGTCTGTACAGTGATAACTGTAGTAAAATACAAGAATGATGGTACAAACAGATGTACAAGGAGATGTGAAGTGGATACTCCCCTGTGGCCAACCACCCCTTTAACTATCCAATATACATCAAATTTATTGTACTCAATGATAATGATGTTTCATATATTGTTAGAGTTATTCAAACCCTGGCAGTCCTTTTAGAAGAAAACTAGATATATGAGTTTGTATACTTAAGATTTTCAGTAATTCACACCATTGACCAACAAAACAACTGAGTATGTTTCACCACCTTTCTTTTAGACTGACAAAAGTTTATGAAAATGAAATCAACTCTCTCTGTAGAAGCATATCACTTTGTTTAATTAAAACTCCCTTCATCATTGCTCTCAGCTATCTTATGTCATCAAGTATCATACATATATTTTTTCTAAGATGGTCACCAATTTCATAAAGTTACTTTTGTACAGCAGCATACTCAATTCTGTGAGAATTAGAGTAATACTGTTGATTTAATTCAAGATCCAAATAATTCAAGAAGTGCTAAGCCATCTTAAAACACAGTTTGTTCATACAGCTGTTGAGCTTTTCATCACTATTTTGGTAAGTTCATGACTGACTCCCATCCCCTTCAAAAGTAATTTCTGTCAGTGCACCTGGCAAACATTGATTCACAAGCATGCATTCATTAATTGGCAGCTCTCAGGATTAGCTGAGGTTCCTTGTGGCCAGACCAGACCTTGCCACATATACCAGTATATGTCAAGTAACACTTGGTGCTTATGAAAGTTCATACTCAAAATTATCAACCTTTAAATCATGTACAAGTTATCATAGATATATTTCTTTGGAAGTGGTATTGACATTTCATATTTTTCAAGTCTATTTTTGCATCTGCCCGTTACCCAATGAAAATGTTCAAATTACCCCCACTGGTGGTAATTTCCCCAAGTTGAGAACCCCTAGACTTACAGCTATTTGCATGTATGTTAGAGCATTTATTTCATTAAAACTAGTCTCTACTTTTGTTCTACTTTTGGAATTGAGAATTGATTTTGTTTTAGATTACATGTTATATAATTTGTACTACAGCAATAAAGACTAGGTGTAGCTGATGATTTTTTTATTGAGTGATATGTAACTTCACCAAAATATAATTGAACATATCAATATTATGGATCTGGAGAAGGCATATGATAGAGTTGATAGAGATGCTCTGTGGAAGGTATTAAGAATATATGGTGTGGGAGGAAAGTTGTTAGAAGCAGTGAAAAGTTTTTATCGAGGATGTAAGGCATGTGTACATGTAGGAAGAGAGGAAAGTGATTGGTTCTCAGTGAATGTAGGTTTGCGGCAGGGGTGTGTGATGTCTCCATGGTTGTTTAATTTGTTTATGGATGGGGTTGTTAGGGAGGTAAATGCAAGAGTTTTGGAAAGAGGGGCAAGTATGAAGTCTGTTAGGGATGAGAGAGCTTGGGAAGTGAGTCAGTTGTTGTTCGCTGATGATACAGCGCTGGTGGCTGATTCATGTGAGAAACTGCAGAAGCTGGTGACTGAGTTTGGTAAAGTGTTTGGAAGAAGAAAGTTAAGAGTAAATGTGAATAAGAGCAAGGTTATTAGGTACAGTAGGGTTGAGGGTCAAGTCAATTGGGAGGTGAGTTTGAATGGAGAAAAACTGGAGGAAGTGAAGTGTTTTAGATATCTGGGAGTGGATCTGGCAGCGGATGGAACCATGGAAGCGGAAGTGGATCATAGGGTGGGGGAGGGGGCGAAAATTCTGGGGGCCTTGAAGAATGTGTGGAAGTCGAGAACATTATCTTGGAAAGCAAAAATGGGTATGTTTGAAGGAATAGTGGTTCCAACAATGTTGTATGGTTGCGAGGCGTGGGCTATGGATAGAGTTGTGCGCAGGAGGATGGATGTGCTGGAAATGAGATGTTTGAGGACAATGTGTGGTGTGAGGTGGTTTGATCGAGTGAGTAACGTAAGGGTAAGAGAGATGTGTGGAAATAAAAAGAGCGTGGTTGAGAGAGCAGAAGAGGGTGTTTTGAAGTGGTTTGGGCACATGGAGAGAATGAGTGAGGAAAGATTGACCAAGAGGATATATGTGTCGGAGGTGGAGGGAACGAGGAGAAGAGGGAGACCAAATTGGAGGTGGAAAGATGGAGTGAAAAAAGATTTTGTGTGATCGGGGCCTGAACATGCAGGAAGGTGAAAGGAGGGCAAGGAATAGAGTGAATTGGAGCGATGTGGTATACCGGGGTTGACGTGCTGTCAGTGGATTGAATCAAGGCATGTGAAGCGTCTGGGGTAAACCATGGAAAGCTGTGTAGGTATGTATATTTGCGTGTGTGGACGTATGTATATACATGTGTATGGGGGGGTTGGGCCATTTCTTTCGTCTGTTTCCTTGCGCTACCTCGCAAACGCGGGAGACAGCGACAAAGTATAAAAAAAAAAAAAAAAAAAAAAAAATCAATATTTTTCATTTTTGAATTGTAAGTGTTATGTATGATATATGGTAATCACCATTTATACAGAAATATATTTCTTGTAGAATTAGACGTGAAATAACATATTGATAAACAAATGAGTGTTTAGAATTACTCCTTGCCTAATGTGTTGTCACTTCCTACAGCAAGTGGTGATCAAAAGCATCCAGGCAGAGGACCCTAACTTCTCCGGTTCAGGCTACATATCGCTGGCTGTCATTTATGCAGTTTTTGCTTCCTTCAACTGGTTAGCTCCATCATGCCTCAGCTACCTTGGCCCCAAGCTCACCATGATTGCTGGTGGGATTACGTACATGTAAGCAAGCTAGAATTACATGTTTTATTTAATGTCATTTTACTTTGGTACTCAATCTGGAAATGTTTGTGAATTTCAATCACATAAACATGAAACCTCTTAATAAATTTTTACAGTATCACATAAACCTAGGATCCATCTTTTGGGATCCTTCAGCTCAGAGGCTGCATTCCATGTGGGAGTAGGACAAGATCAGCTTCTATGGGGTAAGAAGGTCTTCAGTGATGTATTGTATTCATCTCTGATGTTAATCAAGTCTCATAAAAGGTAATTTCTCACCTGTAGGGTTACCACTTACAGAGGGAGTCTGCCAGCACCTCTTCATACATGTACATTGAGAGTGCAAATATTTTCCTCTGTGATAAAAGCAGAAGTGTTTTCAGGCAGCTAATGGATGAGTCAAAAATTTCAAAGCAAATAATAAAGAGATGATATATACGGTATCATTGGAAATTAATTTTCAGAAAATATAATGGAGACCATGAAGTAAGGAGCATAGCCCATGGAAACAAAATGTGTTGGAGACCATGAATTAAGGAACGTATCCCATGGAAACAAACTCTGTTGGAGTCCGTGAAGTAAGGAATGCAGCCCATGGAAACAAAGCCTTCAGAAAAAAAACAAAGTGCCTTTTAACCCTTTTTTATATTACAAAGGAATACAAGGGAATTCTGATTGTAACAGATCACTGGTTGTTTGTGACTGGAAGATATCAGAAACTCACAGAATAGTGTGGTAAATAAATGTTAGAATGCATACAGATAATTCATAGAGAAAAACTAGAATGCATACAGATGATTTAAAGGGAAAACTAGAATGCATACAAATAGTTTAAAGAGAGAAACCTGCTGATTGTCCTTTTGACTATGGAGGTGCAAATAATGAAAGTCATGGACTTAATGCAAAGTATTTATCAAGTCTCTTCATATATATTTAGTACTTATATTACTACTTTCAACCAATCTAATTGGCAAATTGTTTCATATGTTAACAGTCATTTTGAAGAAAAAGTAGTTCACCTCATTTAGGGTAAATCATTTGTTCACGAGTTTGTATCTATTTTTACAAGTAAAATCAGATGAACCAAGTTTTAGCTAACATGATAGATCAAGATTACTGAAGCCTTTGATCATTTTGAATACTTGCTTGAGATCACCTCTCAATCCTCTCTTTTCTAAGCTAAAGTTGTTCAGTCTGATCTCTTAGGATTTGTTTCTCAGTCTGGGAATCATCTTGGTTGCTCAATGCTATAATCTTGCCAATCTTTCTGTGTTTTTTAGGCAGGGTGACCAAAGCTGAATGCAGTATTCAAGATATGGACAAACCATTGAATTGAATTCAAAGGCTGTACCTATGAAATCAAGAATTTTGTTTGCTCTTTTTCCAGCTTCTGTGCACTGCTTACATGGGTTTAGGTCACTTGACATTGTTACATAAGTCATTTTCCTCATTTACCTTTTGCACTTTAACACTATTCATACTGTAGCTTGCCTTTTTGTTTTCACTTCCAATATATAAAACTTTGCATTTATTAACATTGAAATTCATATGCCACTTATGAGCCTAGTTCATCAATTTGTCTTTGTCAGTTTGAAGCTGTGGACATTCATTTGTAGATTTATTTCCCAGTTTTGTATCATCATTGAATTTTATTATCTAGCAATGCAGCCCATTATCAGTATCATTCTTATGTATGAGAAAGAAAACTGGTCCCTAGACTGTTCCATGTGGTGCTCCACTTGTTACTTCTCTTTATGTACGGCCGGTTAACTGAATTCCTATCCACTGAAGTGCAACCCCATCAGTACCATATTACTTAAATTATTTTGCTAGTGATCCTTAATGCAAAACCTTATCAAAAGCTTTTTGAAAGTCTAGATATATAACACCAACTGCTTTACTTTCATCATATATGTTGTTAATATCATAAAAGATATAAAGCAGGTTTGTCAGACATGAGCAATTTTGTCGAAAACCATGCTTAAGAATCGTCATTACATGATGTCCTCACAATGGTTTACAATTCTCTCTCAAATTATGGTTTCCATAAGTTATCCAACTGCAGATGTTAAACTAATACTATGATAATATCCAGGCAGAGACTTATTACCTTTTTTGAATATCAGTGTTACATTGGCAAACTTCCATTCATTTAGAACCTTTCTTGTAGAAAGTGACTCACTGAAAAGGGCATTCAAGAGCTTAAATATCTCATTTTTTGCCTCTTTCATTGTTCTTGGATAAAACTTCTCAGGGGCTGCTGTATGTCTGTGGCATTTATGTCAATTTGTTGAAGAACTTTCCCTTCTCTTATGAATGCAACTGGATTTGGGACATGATTTGTGTCTTCAATCGTGTATACAGTAGCAAAGATAGTCATTTGACATTTTTTTCCATGGCCTCATTCTCTTGAACCAAGTTACCCTTTTCTGTAATTAATGGAAATCTTGACTGGGTAATGATTCTCTTTCTTTTAACATAATTGTAAAACTCCTTAGGGTTTCTTTTGCTATTCCAGCAATAAATGCTTCATATTGACGTTTACATTGTCATATAACTCTTTTATTTTCTCTGCCCAAATTTTACATGACTTAATTTACCATGTTGGTTATTGGATTCTGTGAGTTTCTTATAAGCTAGTTTCAGAAGACAACAAGCACTTTCTAATTTCACCATTCCACCAGTTATAGTTTTATTTAAGAAATAGACTGTTACTATGCATTGGTACTTATGTTCCCTCTGCTGCTTTGAAGGTTTTTCTGAAGCTCTTCCAAACTATGTTCATGTTATTGTCCTTTACTATATTATCCCAGGGGTTTAACTGTTAAGAGTAATGCGAAGATCATTAAGATTTGCATATTTAGAATCAGGTATTTTTCATAGTTTTCATGTTCACCAACATTACATGCGTTGTTGAAAGCAACCTCAAAAAGATTCGCCATTAATCACTTGCACCGAACTTTTCTCCAACTTCAGCATCATTAATGAGATATTCATTTGTAGTTAGTACTAAATTTTATATATTTTCATCACAAGTAGGTTTCTTGACAGATTTTGGGAGAGTCCACCCCTGGAGCTACTGGAAGGGGTTTCTTCCCATTGAGGTACTGGTATGTTAGAATCTCCTACTGTGATAGAATCTTGTTCATTACAGATTTCTGTTAATTGATCATGAAATCTTTTGTCCTACCTCTTGGGTCTGTAGAGGGGGCCTGTAAATTAGTCCTACTTTTTTTTTCTAATTTTATCTTTGATTTCTACTAAAATGAAGTCGATGTTCTCAACGACTACAGCAGTTTTTTCTTCAGGATTTAAATGAGCTTTAACAAAGAGGAGGACACCACCACTTGCTTTGTGTCCCTTATCCCTATTAAAGAAAGTGTACCCTGGAATTGAGAATTCTGTTTATCTATCTATATCTCTGATGCCTTTTTTCATAACTAAAGAACTCCAGTGCCACTTCTTAGCCTCTAATGCCTCACCCTTAGCAGGCCACTGGCAGAGGGCAAGTCTAGCACAGTGTTTACAGAAGCTTCTGTCTAATGTTTGTAATGACTACTGTCTAATGCTCCTACCTGCTACTTTGACCTAATGTTTCTACCTAGTAATCCTGCCTAAATGTGCCTACCCACTGTTTGTATCTACTGCTCCTATCATTTTGCCAAAAGGCAGGGCTAGCACATAGTGCTCACTGCAGGAAAATTTAGAGTCACAAAGAATAAGCTGCATGAGTTAAGTGTTGGCAAGTGTTACATACTTACATATGACATGGTAAGATTGTATGTTTGTGGACAGAATGCCAGTATTTGGTGAGGAAATCTCTCTGTTGATATCTAAGATTTAGAGATGGCAGTCATATCATGTTAGCTGTTGGTGGTAACTCTGAGACTATTTTGTGTACTCTGAGTGTAGACATAATATATTTTTAGGCAAAAGTGAAACCTATTTAGATTAGTACTTACAAAAGGGGATGGATCTGCTCCACACAGGCTGTATTTTTTTTACCACTATGAGAATGTAGACTCACTAAGGAGCTTATCAAAAGGTGCAGGTCCAACTTTCTCTTCAGGTACAGTCTGTCCTGTCCTTCACATCAGACTGCATGTAAAAATTATCTCACAAGTTTATGCACTCATTGTCTCCTGAAAAACAGAGGTTCACTAATCTGTTATTTAGACTGAATACTTATTAAAGGTGTTCCTGGCACTCCTGAAATCATACGATTATTAGTTTTTTATCTCAAGAACATTAAATAAGCCAAAGATATTTCTCCAATAGCTCCCCTGATCTTTCCCTTGTTACACAGTTAGTACCTATATGACAAATAACAAGTGTATTATCATTAGTGCCACCACAAACCTCGTCTGCATTGTTGACAGCATCATCTACCTTGGGACCTGGCAAACAAAAATGCTTTCTGCACAAAGGGTTTCTGGTACAAAATTCTTCCACTTGTCTTTGTAACATAGAGTCACCAACAAGCCTTTCTTGTGTTCATTGTCATCAACATGACCCATATCCTGAAATAAGTTTTTTTAATTATTGGCATCAAAGATGAACATTCATGGGGTTTTGCACCTCATGACACTACCCAGAAGGGAAAACTTTCCCTGGTGAGAGAAGGATTACTGTGGGGTATCTCAACACCCACAGTGCTGCTGTCCAATTTTGATGGCTCTCTCCCTGATTCTCTCAGCAAGCTGGATTAGACATGTCCTGAAGGATATCTAGAACTGTTATTTTATCAGTAGCTGCAGCTAGATTTTCCTTAAGGGTCCATCTGTCCATGCAAAACCTGCAAATGAAACATATCACAAGATTATTGCAAATTTGAATGCCAAACTTCCCACTGCACATAGACCACTGTTGACTTGCTGGCATTCTGAAATAGTAACCAGAAATTATTTGTTATGGAAAATATGGCTTATAAAAAGAAAGTCATAGCAACACTTACTTTATGTTAGGTTTACAAGAGTTCTACTTTCCCAAAAATCTGTGTTGTGTTTTCCAAACACATGTTGGCATATTTTTTTTTTACTTTTTACCTCAATTTAAGGAACTTTTTAGCACTACAGTATGATATACAACTAGCTAAACACTTCAAAACGTAAAAAAGTTCTACTTGAAAAGATGCCTTTACAGAACACTGAAAAATCACTAGAGGATATTAGATCTGCTCTCATAAATCATATTGTGAAGCAAAAACAGGCACGTCTGACTGCTAGGAAGGATAGAACCAAGTAATTTACATCTCTCAGGTTGTTACCTCCTTTGTGCCATTTATACTGATTTGATATATCCTCTCTCTCTCTCTCTCTCTCTCTCTCTCTCTCTCTCTCTCTCTCTCTCTCTCTCTCTCTCTCTCTCTCTCTCTCTCTCTCTCTCTCTCTCTCTCTCTCTCTCTCTCTCTCTCTCTCTCTCTCTCTCTCTCTCTCTCTCTCTCTCTCTCTCTCTCTCTCTCTCTCTCTCTCTCTCTCTCTCTCTCTCTCTCTCTCTCTCTCTCTCTCTCTCTCTCTCTCTCTCTCTCTCTCTCTCTCTCTCTCTCTCTCTCTCTCTCTCTCTCTCTCTCTCTCTCTCTCTCTCTCTCTCTCTCTCTCTCTCTCTCTCTCTCTCTCTCTCTCTCTCTCTCTCTCTCTCTCTCTCTCTCTCTCTCTCTCTCTCTCTCTCTCTCTCTCTCTCTCTCTCTCTCTCTCTCTCTCTCTCTCTCTCTCTCTCTCTCTCTCTCTCTCTCTCTCTCTCTCTCTCTCTCTCTCTCTCTCTCTCTCTCTCTCTCTCTCTCTCTCTCTCTCTCTCTCTCTCTCTCTCTCTCTCTCTCTCTCTCTCTCCTTTTCTTTTTCAGATATTTGGAAAATCTAATTATTTTCCATATACAAAGGAGGATAGTAAGTGTAGAAATATTTGCCAACAGTTCAAATTACTAAACATCTCAGCTTTAGAGTGCTGAAAACAAAAGTTCACTGCCGCGAATATTTGATTAAAAATTCAGTGTGTTTCACTGTCTCAAGCGTATCAGAACCTTGTAGCATTACAATTTATTAGCATGATAAAAGGAAAAAAAATTCACCCATAGGAAAGTACCACAGAGATTTAGAAAGAAGAGAATGTCAAAGACATTTGAGGTATGGAAACCAATAGCAATAATAGTTTGAGAATTTGTGACAGATCGCTAAATGGGTTTCTCAAGGAATGTATCATGGAAAGATTCCTTTTGGTGAGAGGAAGGACAAGAACTGCTGCTTCTCTCTTATGTGTGTGTCATATTTGTCTGAAGTCATTGATTTTTTTTTAGAAACAAGTTAGTTATTCTCTCAGTGCAGGAAGGAATAAATGTTCAAATCAGAATTCTCTGTGTAGTTGTAAGAGAACTGTTAACTCTTTGCTTATACTGTGGTACATGCTTTGAATTCCATTATAGGTTAATTATCTTTATCAGCTGTAGAACAATAGCACTTGTTTCATAGGATTCATCTTACCAGAAAAAGTGTACCTGAAAGAATGAGTCTCATTTTGATGATAAAGGTAATGGGGAATATTTGGATCCAGTTTGTTGTTATTCAGTGCTTTTGTATGCAAAAACTTATTTTTCTCCTATCATTTTTTGATTGGCAATATTTGTGTAAAATATTCTGTAATGATAGCCAATACATATAAGTATAGATTTTATGAAAATTTTAAAGCTATAACATCACTAAGTTATATGTCTCATCTACAGAATTTTTGTTGCTGGATTTTTGTGGCCTCAGACAGTAATTCTCTACTTAACTTCTGTTTTGGTGGGAGCTGGTGCTGCATTGATTTGGACTGGCCAAGGAAATTATCTCACTCTTATGTCCACTCAAAAGACAATCTCTCGTAACTCTGGCATTTTCTGGGCCATGCTCCAGAGCAGGTAGGTTGTGAGCAGATTGCTACAAATTATCAACAGTTCATTTACATTTTGTTTTTATGCTTCTTAGCCTTTAACTCTGTATATGTAATATTGACAGAAAACAGTCAAGGTGCATACAGTAAAACACATGTAGTGCCCCTTGCAAAGTGTCATAGACCTTGAGCTATATGTACATGAGAGCTTGTATAGTCATCAAATTATCTTGAACACTAGAGGAAAGTGTTTAAGATTTTCATTTGGTAGCTATAACTTAATTTTAATGGCCCTAATGAACCTAGCAGTCAGTCGGCTTAAAACTCAACCAACTAACCATAGCCCTCTCTGGATGGCCCTTCTTGATGGCCAACACAGTAAGCAGTGCTTGTTATTTGCAAACCAGACTATCCCATGCATATAAAGCTCCAGTCTATGAAAAGCTCTTCAGAAATTGTACAAGGATTTTTTTTACTGATTCCAAGTGTTTTGGCAGATACATATAGTTTATTTCTATCCAGTTATTTCTGTTGTTAAAGTTGGAATTATTTTTGTGGGTTTCAAAAGGTTTTTGAAGCTGAGGGTACTTTGGTGTAGCATGCTGCTTCAGTGGAGAAAAAAGGAAAACAGTATTGCCAGTTGACATGCCCCTGCCTTAGCTTTGTATGATCAGATTCCAGGTCATTAATCTTATAACTCTTTTCACTGTATTTTTTAAGTTTCCATTGATATTAGAGACTCATATAACTTCAGAAGACAGTCTGGGGCCAAGCTCATTATAGATCATCCTCAAAACAGTGTTTCCCATCCTTTTCTTCTATGATGGCTCATTTCAATTTTCCTAAGGTTGTAGCACCCTCACACAAAAATTAAGCAGCATATTTATGATTTTGTGTCATATAAAACCAGAACACTATGGTAACTGAAGAAACTTTGGTTACTGAATATAGCAAAGCAAAACAACCCAGGCTTGATAACACTTGCAAAATATGCACTAATGTGGAATAACTACTGACTTTGGTATTAGAAGATATGTTTTGACAATATTATATGGTTGCGAGGCGTGGGCTATAGATAGGGTTGTGCGGAGGAGGGTGGATCTGTTGGAACTGAGATGTTTGAGGACAATATGTGGTGTGAGCTGGTTTGATCAAGTAAGTAATGAAAGGGTGAGAGAGATGTGTGGTAATAAAAAGAGTGTGGGTGAGAGAACAGAAGAGGGTGTATTGAAATGGTTTGGTCACATGGGGAGAATGAGTGAGGAAAGATTGACAAAGAGGATATGTGTGTCAGAGGTGGAGGGAACGAGGAGAAGCGAGAGACCAAATTAGAGGTAGAAGGATGGAGTGAAAAAGATTTTGAGTGATCAGGGCCTGAACATGCAGGAGGGTGAAAGGCATGCAAGAAATAGAGTGAATTGGAACAATGTGGTATACCGGGGTCGACATGCTGTCAATGGATTGAACAAGGGCATGTGAAGCATCTGGGGTAAACCATGGAAAGTTTTGTTTGGCCTAGATGTGGAAAGGGAGCTGTGGTTTTGGTGCATTAGACATGACAGCTAGAGACCGAGTGTGAATAAATGTGGCCTTTGGTGTCTTTTCCTAGTGCTACCTCATGCGCGTGCGGGGAAGGGGGATGCCATTTCATGTGTGGCGGGGTGGCGATGGGAATGGATGAGGGCAGCAAATATGAATATGTACATGTATATATATGTATATGTCTGTGTATGTATACGTTGAAATGTATAGATATGTATATGTGCGTATGTGGGTGGGATGGGCCATTATTTCATGTTTCCTTGTGCTACCTCGCTAACGCAGGAGACAGCGACAAAGTATAATGCATAAATAAACATGTTTTGACAGGAAAGGAAGTCTTTTTGTCTTCATTACTCCAAGAAAAATGCTTGTTGACCCTACTTGGAATCGTGACTCCAATGTTGGAACCTCTGTTCTATTGATTCAGGTTTTTAACCCTCAAGAAACTATTATTGTCCCTGGGTGAGACCTTCAGATGATAGTATTTCAATATTTTCAAAAATGATTTGAAAAAGATATTTTAGACTGAATCATGATTAAGAAATATCAAGATTAGGTTATTAGGTACAGTAGGGTTGAGGGACAAGTCAGTTGGGAGGTAAGTTTGAAAGGAGAAAAACTGGAGGAAGTAAAGTGTTTTAGATATCTGGAAGTGGATTTGGCAGCAGATGGATCCATTGAAGCGGAAGTGAATCATAGGGTGGGGGAGGGGGTGAAAGTTCTGGGAGCGTTGAAGAATGTGTGGAAGTCAAGAACATTATCTCGGAAAGCAAAAATGGGTATGTTTGAATGAATAGTGGTTCCAACAATGTTATATGGTTGCAAGGCATGGGCTATAGATAGAATTGTGCGGAGGAGGGTGGATGTGCTGGAAATGAGATGTTTGAGGAAAATATGTGGTGTGAGGTGGTTTGATCGAGTAAGGAATGTAAGGGTAAGAGAGATGTGTGGTAAAAAAAAGAGTGTGGTTGAGAGAACAGAAGAGGGTGTTTTGAAATGGTTTGGTCACATGGAGAGAACGAGTGAGGAAAGATTGACCAAGAGGATATATGTGTCAGAGGTGGAGGGAACGAGGAGAAGTGGGAGACCAAATTGGAGGTGGAAAGATGGAGTGAAAAAGATTTTGAGTGATCGGGGCCTGAACATGCAAGAGGGTGAAAGACGTGCCAGGAATAGAGTGAATTGGAACAATGTGGTATACCGGGGTCGACGTGCTGTCAATGGATTGAACCAGGGCTTGTGAAGCATCTGGGGTAAACCATGGAAAGTTGTGTGGGGCCTGGATGTGGAAAGGGAGCTGTGGTTTTGGTGTGTTATACATGACAGCTAGAGACTGAGTGTGAACGAATGTGGCCTTTGTTGTCTTTTCCTAATGCTACCTCGCACACATGTGGGGGAGGGGGTTTGTTATTTCTGTGTGGCGGGGTGGCGATGGAAACGAATAAGGGCAGACAGTATGAATTATGTACATGTGTATACATGTATATGTCTGTGTGTGTATATATATGTATACGTTAAGATGTATAGATATGTATATTTGTGTATGTGGATGTGTATGTATATTTGTGTATGTGGATGTGTATGTATATACATGTGTATGTGGGTGGGATGGGCCATTCTTTCATCTGTTTCCTTGCGCTACCTCGCTAAGGCAGGAGACAGCGACAAAGCAAAATGAAAATAAATAAATCAAGATTAGATAAAAAGGAAAAATCTGATAAAAAACTTTTTTATCATTCAGACATTTGAATTTGGCATGCGTGTAAGCTAGGCTTTTGCATGTTTGTTGACTTTTACTGATTAATTTCATCTCTCCTCTGCCACTACCAGGGAATTACTGACCCACAAAGATTTTTCCCAGTGCTAACAATTCAGCGTCCACCAAATCATTATATCATTATCACCATAACTAGTGACCCAAAGACTGTCACTGATTAACCACTAATAAATGTCATACTTGCATGTGTGCTAGTGGCGTACCTGCACCCCTTGTGTTATATGGGTAACACTTTGGGAATTTTTCCTAGTGCTTGATATTTTTGCTTGTGGCACAAGGCATCATGGCATACCCGTGAAGCGTGCCTTTCCAATTTACTTTTAGCACTCGGGTGAAACTGCAGATCCTGTGGTAATCACTAGCCACTGTCAAAACACAGTCCCCATGGTAATCATCCATAAAAAGTTGACACTGCAGTTCTGAGGTCTTCAAACTCTCCACGGCCTAAATAGTCTGGAATGCTTTGTAAATATATGAACATTGAGTTTGTGAATTTCTCTATAGAGTAATCCATAGTGTTCCCAATGCTTGAGCAATTTCTGACCCTGGATGTTTTCTCTTATTGCACTTATGGATATGGATTTTATTGTGAATGATGTGCATCTTCCATGCCTGTCATACTAAAAGAGGAATGATTTTAGGCGTAGATTTGACACCATGATTACACGATTTATCTCGTGTAATATCCCTAGGGATGAGGGAGAAAGAAACTACATTCATATCTCCTGTGTGTTATAGATGGAAACTAAAAGGGGATAGGAGTGGTGGACCAGAAACCTTTCACCTTCTATTTCATTTTCTAAAAGTTGAACAGGAGACAAGCAGAGAGTACTCGTCCTCCTTGATGCTCAGACTAGGGTGTTTGAATGAGTGTGGATGTAACAGGCTGAGAACAAGGGGGAAATAGGTAGAGTGTTTTGGAGGTGGAACCTTGATATTCTGGATCTGAGTGAATTTAAGCTTTAGAGGAAAGATAAGTACAATTTAAGAATCTCCTTGGGACAGATTTTGGGGTTAGTGTGATGGTGAGAGAAAAGGAGGGAGCAGCACTTTTGTTGAAGGAGAAATTGTGGGAACATGTCAAAGAGTGTGAAAATGAAAGTGATTTTGAGAGGTGGGTGATTATCAGTGCTTTTGCACCAGATAATAAGAAGAATGGGGAAGACAAGTGTCTGGGAAGAGCTGATTGAGTGCATCAGTAATCATAAAGCAAGGGATGAAGTATTAATGGTGGGTGATTTGAATGCAAGAGTGGGTGAAGTGTCAGCTGAGGGTATAACTGGGAGACATTGTATCCTCATTATGAATGAAAATGGTAACCAGGTTGTGAAATTGTGTGATGTAAAAGGATTAGTGATTGGGAATAGCCTGTATAAGGGAGAAAGAATACTTCCCATGCATTCCTCACGTTTCATAGAAGGCGACTAAAGGGGACGGGAGCGGGGGGGCTAGAAACCCTCCCCTCCTTGTATTTTAACTTTCTAAAAGGGGAAACAGAAGAAGGAGTCATGCGGGGAGTGCTCATCCTCCTTGAAGGCTCAGACTGGGGTGTCTAAATGTGTGTGGATATAACCAAGATGAGAAAAAAGGAGAGATAGGTAGTATGTTTGAGGAAAGGAACCTGGATGTTTTGGCTCTGAGTGAAACGAAGCTCAAGGGCAAAGGGAAAGAGTGGTTTAGGAATGTCTTAGGAGAAAGGTCAGGGGTTAGTGAGAGGACAAGAGCAAGGGAAGGAGTAGCACTACTCATGAAACAGGATTGGTGGGAGTATGTGATAGAGTGTAGGAAAGTAAACTCTAGATTGATATGGGTAAAACTGAAAGTTGATGGAGAGAGATGGGTGATTATTGGTGCATATGCACCTGGGCATGAGAAGAAAGATCATGGGAGGCAAGTGTTTTGGGAGCAGCTTAGTGAGTGTGTTAGTAGTTTTGATGCACGAGACCAGGTTATAGTGATGGGTGATTTGAATGCAAAGGTGAGTAATGTGGCAGTTGAGGGAATAATTGGTGTACATGGGGTGTTCAGTGTTGTAAATGGAAGTGGTGAAGAGCTTGTAGATTTATGTGCTGAAAAAGGACTGTTGATTGGGAATATCTGGTTTAAAAAGATATACATAAGTATACATATGTAAGTAGGAGAGATGGCCAGCGAGCATTATTGGATTACGTGTTAATTGATGGGTGTGTCAAAGAGAGACTTTTGGATGTTAATGTGCTGAGAGGTGCAACTGGAGGGATGTCTGATCATTATCTTGTGGAGGCGAAGGTAAAACTTTGTAGAGGTTTTCAGAAAAGAAGAGAGGATGTCGGGGTGAAGAGAGTGGTGAGAGTAAGTGAGCTTGGGAAGGAGACTTGTGTGAGGAAGTACCAGGAGAGACTGAGTATAGAATGGAAAAAGGTGAGAACAAAGGGCGTAAGGGGAGTGGGGGAGGAATGGGATGTATTTAGGGAAGCAGTGATGGCTTGTGCAAAAGATGCTTGTGGCATGAGAAGCGTGGGAGGTGGGCAGTTTAGAAAGGGTAGTGAGTGGTGGGATGACGAAATAAGATTATTAGTGAAAGAGAAGAGAGAGGCATTTGGACAATTTTTGCAAGGAAATAATGCAAATGAGTGGGAGATGCATAAAAGAAAGAGGCAGGAGGTCAAGAGAAAGGTGCAAGAGGTGAAAAAGAGGGCAAATGAGAGTTGGGATGAGAGAGTATCATTAAATTTTAGGGAGAATAAAAAGATGTTTTGGAAGGAGGTAAAAAAAGCGCATAAGACAAGGGAACATCAGTGAAAGGGGCTAATGGGGAGGTGATAACAAGTAGTGATGATGTGAGAAGGAGATGGAGTGAGTATTTTGAAGGTTTGTTGAATGTGTTTGATGATAGAGTGGCAGATATAGGGTGTTTTGATCGAGGTGGTGTGTAAAGTGAGAGGGTTAGGGAGAATGATTTGGTAAACAGAGAAGAGGTAGTAAAAGCTTTGCAGACGATGAAAGCCGGCAAGGCAGCGGGTTTGGATGGTATTGCAGTGGAATCTTTTAAGAAAGGGGTGACTGTATTGTTGACTGGTTGGTAAGGTTTTTTAATGTATGTATGACTCATGGTGAGGTGCCTCAGGATTGGCGGAATAATGCATAGTGCCATTGTACAAAGGCATAGGGAATAAAAGTGAGTGCTCAAATTACAGAGGTATAAGTTTGATGAGTATTCCTGGGAATTTATATTGGAGGGTATTGATTGAAAGGGTGAAGGCATGTACAGAACATCAGATTGAGGAAGAGCAGTGTGGTTTCAGAAGTGGTAGAGGATGTGTCGATCAGGTGTTTGCTTTGAAGAATGTGTGTAAGAAATACTTAGAAATGCAAATGGATTTGTATGTAGCATTTCTGGATCTGGAGAAGGCATATGATAGAGTTGATAGAGATGCTCTGTGTTAGGTATTAAGGATATATGGTGTGGGAGGCAAGTTGTTAGAAGCAGTGAAAAGTTTTTATCGAGTATGTGAGGCATGCATATGAGAAAGAAGAGAGGAAAGTGATTGGTTCTCAGTGAATGTAGGTTTGCGGCAGGGGTGCTTGATGTCTCCATGGTTGTCTAATTTGTTTATGGATGGGGTTGTACATCTTTAGTCTGGCAACCTTGGGACCTGGCCATTGCCAGACCACAGAAAATGCCAGAAAACAGAAATTGACTCCTTTAAAGGCCCTTCAGTGAACACACTTACCAATTACAATCAGCTTGGTTTTATGTGTTCCTGCAGCATTTATCCCATCTTTGGAATCCTTACCCCCAGATGGAGACTCCTCAATACAGTGGGCAAGGGTTTTTCATGCCATATGATGCCAATACAGGTCATATTCATCATCATTATACACTTACTGGTTGGTCATTGTTTGCTCTTTGGTTAGTTGTATACCTTGTTATGATGCAAATACATACTATAGCTTCTTCCTGATTGGTTGTTTTATGCTCTTTGGTTAGTTGTGTGCCCTATTATATGTATACATGTGTTTGTGTATATACTTGTCAGGGTCTTAGGAACTTGATGAATCAGTCTTATCAGCTTTATCCGTAAGACTGTTTTTTGAATTTGATAGTCATTCCATATGAATATGTCAACTTCCCTTGAGGAATGAACCCATGTTCTGTAATTTTGGTAGTATCTAGTTTGGGAAGCCTTTTCCACCACAGTGTTGGTCTAACGTCTTTAGAACAGTAAAGGATAGTACCCATTTGTAAATTGCTTTGGAGAGGAGTATTTAGTTCTGAAGGATGATTAATAAAGTGCAATATCTGTCGAGTCACTTTACCTTTTTCATATGTAAATAGCTGGGCAGTAGTTCATTTTTTCTTAACAGACCACATCTTTGTCCATGGTATATATTTGGTAGGAATGAGTAGTTGCCTATGAAACTAAATTGCTAGTAGAACTTAATTCATGCACTACTTTTATAAACCTATGGTAATTATGATGCCCAAATATGTATGAAAGTAAATGTCATATTAGAAGGTAAGTGTTCCTCATAACTCAAAATGTACTTGTTTTCTAAGGAAAAACCTGTTTTGATGCTGGAGGAGCAGTATTTTATTTCACCAGATAGTGTAATCTTATGTTGATTCTTCCCTCCCTCACAATTCTGGATGAACTGGTGAACTAGCAAATTTATTTCTTTCCCTTCAGTAGTGAGAAAATGAGGTCATCTGTAAGCTGTTAAACTCCTTAGATGCAGTAGGCTGTATTCTTTTGTCCATAGAACCTGTCTCATAGAATTAAGCTATTCATTCACAGAGGGAAAACTAATTTTGATTTGGATTTGATAGATATGAGCAGTAGATACACATTTTTCGGTTTACCTTTTGTGAAGTCAACTATCCTCTCTTGGCCCTTAAGTCTAGTGAATTTTGAATACAGAATTTATATCCGTACAGTATTGTGTCTGTAAAAATTTTGGATTTAGAGTTTATCTCTGTCACTTTAGAAATTTTTATTGCAGTGTTTATCTTTGTATAGTACTTTGTCACTGTAAAAATGTTCAGTGCAGAGTTTACATCTCTACAATACTTTGTCACCTTAAAAAAATTTATTCGTCTATACCTCTTGCTCAGTTGATATTTTTTTCTTATTCATTCATGTCTACTGTACATCATGAAATAAAGAAATACTGTTGTATTATTTTTCAGTAATTGAATGTTTTTTACGCAGCTATGATAGAATTAGTTCTACTTAAGGGTGATAAGTGTGTTTGATGGTCTTTTTGCAATACTCCGAATTAAAACCTTCCACAAATGTGAAATACTGTACTAACCATTTATATTTTAGATTGCTCAAATGAATATTTTAGTATAGAGAGCTAAAACTCTGTCTTTTTCTCTTGCAGTATGTTATTTGGCAACCTCTTTGTATTTTACCAGTTCATGGGCAAAGAAATTATTGACCAGCACACACGCACAATTGTGTTCATTGCACTAACTGTTGTAGGCGCCATTGGTGTTGGCATATTGTTTACCCTACCCAAACCTGGTGCAGATGGCAGTGGTCGTGCTGATGATGGACTTGGCAGTCCCTTCAATGCTCTGAAAAAATCTTTTGCTCTCTTCAAGACGAGGGATATGCTTTTGTTATCTGCAACATTTTTCTATACAGGTAAGTTGTAAGATCTTACTGTTTAAAGATATTTTACAAAATTAATGAAATAGGTCTCAGGGGTTTATCGAATTGTGGATTCTTTTGAATATTATAAAAGGAATAGGATACGAGTCATCATTGAGAACAACTTTTAAGTGTGAAAATAAGAATTTTGGGTGATCACTTGCTTCAAGAAAACATCTCTTACTGGATCTAGTTTACTGAAAAGTTTAAGCAGGCCTATTATTCTCTCTTTTATGTACTTATGACTTTCCTTAGAAATCTAGCAGAAGAGACAAGAAGTGACCTTTCGTATCCCAAACCAAGTTCAACCACTTCATTGTCTGGGAAGAAACCATTCCTAGATGCCATATGTGTTTACAAAAATCAGAACGGCCAGTCATCTGCTGTATTACTCTCGTAGTTTCCATACCTCTTTGAAGAGACATTGTCTAGATATGTAAAGATTTTGATTCCTCTCCTTTGTGGATTTCTTATAACTATTACTGCCAGTTTTGTTCCATCTTAGGTGAAACGTTTACAGTGCAATACCTGGCCTTGAACCTGAAGGTTTGATGACTGACTTTGAAAACTGAGAAGTTCTGGAAATACTAGAATGCCATATGTACCCTCCAAGTTGGTGAAAACCATCCGAAAACTGAGAAGTTCTGGAAATACTAGAATGCCATATGTACCCTCCAAGTTGATGAAAACCATCCGTGCATTTTTCTGAATTAATTACCTGAAGAACTTGTATATCTTTTGGGTGTTACTGTGTTCTGCCAGCAAGAGGCTACACTGTGAGTGAAATGTCACCATCTTTTAGGCTGTATTATCTTCATTTGAAAAAAAAAAATTCATTCCAGAGAGTACATCATTGTCTTGGTCCTCCCTGAAGTGTAGCCTCAAAGCTGTAGGAGGCCCATAAAAGGGGTCCTGAAGTTGTGAAAAAAGAAAATGTCTAGTGAATTTGAAAAGGAGTGTACAACAATATGCCTGTTAAAATGAGACAAGTCCAAACCCATCCTCTCTCTGAGGATATCTTTTTTGGGTACTATGATTGATGGATTTTTTCCTGAGGTTATATCCATGACATCGTTGTAGCTGAAGTCTTTGTTCCTGACAATGTGCAAAAGTCCTCAATGGTCTTCATTTTCCAGCAATATCTGAGATCTTTGGAAATCATGCAAAACACCAAACTGGGCAGGAGGCAGGTATCTGAAGACTAAGATTCTTATCAACTTCCAAGTCACTTCCTGAATCTGGCAAAATCTCTCTTTTATTTTTCATCTCTCTCATGGAGTGTTCTCTGCTTCTATTAAATCTTACCATGTCCCTGGCTGGAAAAATGCCAGCATGTGTCACTTCCCCATTTACCTCTTGCAAAAGATCAGATGTATGAATTGTATAGAAAAAAAATTGAAAATTTTGAAAAATGCAAGACCGAACTAGATGATAATGAACATATAAATTCTTGTTCATAAAGAGATTGAAAATTGTCATATGGAAATGTCTTAGATTACATGTAACTCTGTCTACAGTGTTCACAAGTTAGTATATTCCTATCTGTTTATCTCCTTAAATGGAGTGTCTGAGATTACATGTTAATCTGTCCTCATTGTACATAATTTAGAACACTGCTATCTCTCTGTCTATCAATCTATCTATACATCTATATCTTTGACACCCATTCCATCCTGGAACTTCCTCAAGGGGGGTGGCAATGGCAAAAGAGTCTCCAAACCTGATGAACTCAAGTGCCCCACCCTTAACAGGCCATTGGCAGAGTGCAACTCTAGTGCAGTGTTTCTAGGGTGAAAAAGATTTTGAGTGATCGAGGCCTGAACATACAGGAGGATGAAAGGCGTGTAAGGAATAGAGTGAATTGGAACGATATGGTATACCAGGGTCGACGTGTTGTCATTGGATTGAACCTGGGCATGTGAAGCATCTGGGGTAAACCAAGGAAGGTTTTGTGGGGCCTGGATGTGGAAAGGGCGCTGTGGTTTCAGTGCATTACACATGATAGCTGGAGAGTGAGTGTGAACGAATGTGGCCTTTGTTGTCTATTCCCAGCGCTACCTTGTGTGCGCACAGGGGGAGGGGGTGCCATTTCATGTGTGGCGGGGTGGCAACGGGAATGGATGAAGGCAGCAAGTATGAATATGTACATGTGTATATATGTATATGTCTGTGTATGTATATGTATGTATACGTTGAAATGTATAGGTCCGTATATGTGCGTGTGTGGGCTTGTATGTATATGTATATGTATGTAGGTGGGTTGGGCCATTCTTTCGTCTGTTTTCTTGTGCTACCTCAATAACGCGGGAGACACCAACAAAGTATAATAAACATAAATGAAAATAAAAAAGCTTAATGGAAGAGGTTCATATCTAAGGCTTTTGACTGGGTGTGGCATTGGGGTCTCATCTCTAAGCTCCCCCTCTTTTAGCTTCCCTCCCTCACTTTACTTCTTCATATCTAATTTCCTCTCCAGTCGATCCATCTCTGTGGTTGTTGATGGATCAGCCTCTCCCCATTTCTCTATCAACAGCAGAGTCCCACAAGGTCTGTTCTGTCCCCTACATTTTTCTTCTTTTTTTGATGAATTTTCCTCCCACAAATAATCCAGTGCTCTCATACACTGATGACTTAACACTACGTTCATCCGCATCCTTCAATTCTGCTCCCTCTTCTCTCATTCGATCTGCATCTCGTCTTTACACAGCCTCCTCAATAAACTCAGACTTGGACAGAATGTCAGTGGGATGGACAAAATCTTGTCAGATATAATGCCTCTAAGATCCAATTTCTACCCATCTCTCTATCAAAAACTCCTCACAACTCTTGCCTCTCCTTTGATGGTTCTGTATTTCCACCCCTGACTCAGTGAACATACTTGGTATTATTGTAACATCCACTCTTTCTTAGAAACCCCATATTACAGGAATAGCTAAGTCTGCCTCTAAGAAACTGGGTGTCCTGTTTAGATATCAAAGTTTCTTCTCTTCTGAACAGTTGCTCTGTTTATTTGTCCTTGTATGGAGTACTACTCTCTTATTTGTGGTGGTTCTAACTCTGTATCCTTACTTAACAGAGTCGAGTGGAAAGTGGCCTGACTTATGAACTGTCCCAGGCTAACTTCCAAACTTGACCCCTTTGCCCTTCTCCACAATGTTGGTTCACTTTCCTTTTTGTATAGGTATTTGTTTGGTTTTTGCTCCCGAGAGCTGGTTGCTTGTTTGCCCCCACCTCTAGTTAGACCATGCAATACTTAGCAAGCTGCTGCATCACATGATCATTGTGTGGCCATCAGCAACTCAGAGTTGTGCCATTTTGAGCCTGCTTCTTTTGCTACATGTAGAAGCCTTGGAACTCTCTACTTTCTCATGTCTTTCCCAATACTTATGACCTGGCACATTTCAAAAGACAGGACTTTCACACCCTTAAAAATTTGTGAACACTTTCCCTTGTCTTTTCTTTTTCCCCTTCATAATTCTCTCTTTGTTTCAATTAAGGCCCAGCCTTGATGTGGACTTTTGTCCATGACTGGAGCCCTCAACATAAAAAACATATTACTTTCTGTCTCGTAAAATTGGGACTACTGGGCTCATCCTGCCATCTTTTCCATATACACCTATTCAAACCTCACTTATTTTCTTCACATAAGTTCTCTTGCTGTCTCCTGTCTGCATAATTGTTTTTGAATAAAGTCATGATAGATTCCAACAAATCTGTGACCCGTAGTCCCTAGCATCATGGAGTGCTTGGAATCTCCAGGTTTCCACCTGGCTACTGCCAATGAAAGAAGGGGCTCAGACAGTATTTGTACCACCCCCCCACAACCTTTCCCCTCTGATAGTCCCTTTTCTTTTTCAGTTCACTATACCAACATTTGTGGTCTCTCTAGAACCTCTCTTCTGTTGAACACCATCTGCCTAGTACCTCCCCTAATGCTTTACTTCACTCTGAGACCCAGCTGTCTAATGATGTTCCCACTAGCCCCATTTTTATGTCCAACTATGATATCCACTCATGATTCCAGTTCATAGATGACGTTTGTGCTTATTCGAACCCTAACACGCCTGTTGCACACCTCGAGGACGTTCAGTTATGTGGCTGAAGGTCTCTATTCCATGTACCACACCATTCTCCTGGTTTGCTTATTGCTTTCCTAGCTCTGAAACTTTATACCTTCTTTGACTATCTTAACTTCTGCCCTGAGACTGGCATCCTCTCACCTGCAAGCTGAGATCCTCTACCTAGGGAATTTCAACATTCACCATAAAGAATTGTTGAATTCCTCCCATAAGGATGATAGGGGGATTGAAGCCCTCATGTTCTCTATTCTCAATGATCTAGAGCAAATCATCTCCCATCCATCTCATATTTCTGACCATTGTGACCATTCTCCTAATGCTGTGGAACTGTTTTTCATCTCTAATCCATCCCACTGTAACTAAACAATATTGCCCCCAGTTAGTTCATCTGATCACACACTCATAAATATATATTTTTAATGGCACGATTCTCTCCAGCAGCCCCTTCCTAGTGTGAATATTGGCACCAACAAAGCTTACTGGAATAATTTACAAAAATTCTTTTCTGACTTTCCTTTGATAAATTACTGTCTCATATATGGTGATGCTTCTGTCTCTGCCAAAGGCCGAGTAGAGATTACTGTCACCGGAATTGAAGGATTTATCTCCTCTCCCTCCAAGATGACCTCTTCCCATTGATTGTTCAACCATTCCTGTTCTGAGGCCATATAGGTATGGGATTAGGCATATTGCGCTTGTAAAAACTCTCCTTCTTCCAACTCCCATTCAGCCTATATCAAAGCTCATAATCATTTCAAATATATTATCCCTGAGGCAAGGCATTCCTTTATACAAAGTAAGTGTGGTAATACATCTTCGTCATCCACTGGTCTTTAGCTAAGTGCATTGCTTACAATTTCTGTTGCTGTACCTTTCCTTCACTTTTCCATTCTGACGGTACTATAGTTATCTCTCCCATAGGCAAAGCAACTCTCTTTGGTTCCCACATCTCCACTAACTCCTCCTTGGATGACTTTAACAGTCCTTCAACCCCCCCGATTTCCTTTTGCTAATCCTATGCTTCTCCCACTAATCTCTTTTCTGACTGTCCTAAAAGTGCTTCTCTCTCTAGATACAAGCAAGACTTATGTTTCTGATGGCATCCATCCCCATGTACTGAAAATTTGACCCTGAAGTTGCACCTGTGCTTGCTTGTTTGATTTCTGTGTAAAGACCAGAACTTTTCCTTCTTCTTGGAAGCATGCACTGATACTTCCCAATCCTAAGAAGGGTGACTTTTCTAACACAAACTATCTTACTGTTGTTTTGACATCACCCATTTCCAAAGTCTTTGAATGCTTCCTCAACTTTCCTATCCTTAGACATTGTGAATCTTACGGTCTTGGTCTTCTCTGTGATCACTGGTATGGCTTCCGTAAAGCAAGATCCACTGGTGATATTATTTCGTATCTCACTAATGTCTGGTCATCATCCCTGAAATATTTTGGGGAATTGTATGTGGTTGCCTTCAACACATTTAAAGCTTTTGACAGGGTTTGGCATCATGGTATTGATCATTCTTGGGGATTTTAGTATTCCAGAATCAGCTGGCAGACTATCTAAGGTGTAGAAAGTGCATCTGGTAGACATATCAGCTTTGTTGAAGACAGTTCTCTCTACCATGCCATCACCAAGAGGATGAAGCAAGCTAATGTACTTGATTTAGTGATTGCATCCTAGGAGTTCTTAGTAACTAATACCCTTGTTGGTGAACACCTAGGGCCTAGGCATTGAGACCGTAACGTGGTTAGTTTTGATGTAAATATTGAAATAGACCCCCTAAAACCAGTATCATAAACCTTAACCTAACCTTAAAAGGATGGGTTTTAATGGGTTGCATGGCATTAAAAGTTTCAGTCTTGTTGGTTCATGCCCAGAGGAATAATTATGGGCCAGTTTTAAGCGTCAATTTATGCACCAACAAGACACATTCATGACAGGAACAACAGAACCAACAACAAGCCTGAAAGGTACTCCCCAAACATTGCAAAAGCTACATGGTGCAGAAATAAACAACTCAAGCTTAAGAAATCAGATGATGATCCAAATATTGTAGCACAATATAGCACAGTTTGGAGAGATGTGAAAAGACTAATAGAAAAAGCCAGGAGATGATACAAAGTGAGTATTGCAAGAGATAGTAGTATGAATCCTAAAAGATGTTATACACATATCAATAGCAAGAAATGCATAAGGAGTAGGATAGAACCTTTAATAAACGAGGATGGGGAACCCATTGTGGATGATAAAAGTATAGGAACAACCCTGAACAAGTGTTTTAGTTCTCTTTTATGCTAGAAAGCAACACAAATTTTAAGACTGATAAATAGCACTCACCTAATACCAAAATTTATTATCAGATAGAGACATACTAACACAGATAAATGAATTGAAGACTAATAAAAGTCCAGATCCTGATTATTTCTATCCTTAAGTAATTGAAAATGTCAAACACGAAATTGCCAAACCTGTAACCTATTTTTTCAGTGAATCTCTCTGGGATGGAATAGTCCACAGGACTAGAGACCGGCATATATTACTTCTACATACAAAATGGGAAGCCTTGAATTGCCTGGTAATTACTGTCCTATTAGCCACACATCAATTGTCGTAAACTTATGGAGTCTATATAGGAGAGAAAAAATCATAGCTTACCTGGAACAACAATCTGATCAATAATGCACAGCATGGTTTTAAAAGGTGTAGATCATGCCTTACAAACTAACTTGAATTTCATCATAAACATCCTGCCACAAGACAAAAGCAATAGATACTATACTTCTGGATTTCTGCAAAGCATTCAACAAGGTCCCCAAAGTTAGATTGATGCATAAAGTCCAGGCTTTGGGAATTACTGGTTGTATAGGAATTGGATAGAAACCTGGTTGTATGACGGGGCGGAGAGTCGTAATGAATGGTGAACCATCACCTTGGTCTCCCATTACTATTAGGGTTCTTCAGGAACCCTTACTTGGGCCATTACTTTTCATCATTTATATTAACGATGTTGAGGAGGGGCTGAATAACTTAATTTCCAAATTTGTAGATGACACAAAGATTGGCAAAGCCAAATTAACTGAAGAAGATTGGCTAAGATTACAAGAGGATCAAGATAAAATTGCTGAATGGTCTAGAAAATGGCAATTACCATTTAGTGTTAAGAAATTTCAGCTGTTACAAGTAGGACACCTCTGCAAAAATTTTTATTATGAACTGATGGGTCCCAAGATAAAGGACACCCCTAGTGTGAGGGAACTAGGGGTCACTGTCTCTAACAACTTCAAATCCTCCCAGTATTGTGGTGAAGCTTCTGAAAAAACAGATAGGATGTTAGGATTTATTCACAGAAATTTCACATACAAAAGCAAGGTTATGATATCGTCACAATACCTAAATCTAGTTAGACCACACCTCAAATATACAGTGTAGTTTTGGGCCCCAAACTTAAGCAGTACTCTTAAACTGGAAGCAGTGCAGCATAGAGCAACAAAATTGATTCCTTCTTTGCATAACAAACCATATGAGGAGAGATTGCAAGAATTAAACTTGTTCTCCCTTAGCAAGATGCATCTACAAGGCATTTAATTGCATGTTGTAAAATACTTAAAGGATTTGACAATGTTGATATTGAAAGTTTCCTTACAGTAGCACCAGCATCATCAACAAGAGGACATGGACTAAAATTTAGAGGTCACTGAGTTAATCATGACTTCAAAGTATTACTTTACCAATGACATTATTTATGCATGGAATAAGCTCCCAAAAATGTTGTTCAGAGCAGCACCTGAATATCTTCAAAATTAGTCTTGATCATCTTTTGTTACTCTCTGGTACTGAATAATTCATTTAATCAGTCATCATAATGTAGTGGTATGTCATGCTACCTTCTTAAACACCAGTCTCTCGCTGGCCATGCTGCAGTAACATACCAACATTGATTAACCCATGTCACCTGCTTTGAGTGAGTGAGTAAAAATTTTTGTACCATTCTTCAACATCGGGAATAATGGAGACATAGTAAGTTGAGAGGCTGGAGCTGAAGTTTATCCTTACCGTTGACTTTATAACGAAAAGTGAAGGGATGCATGTCATGGGTGATGAGATGCATGATATTCACTTCATTCTTCCTCATGACTTTCCTATAAAGATTTCCTTTAGGCATATTAATCCTGCAAGATATATTTTTCTACCTGTTTTCCATCTGGGATGTTACTGGTAGAAGTGGAGGGTGGGGAGAGAGCCTTTGCTCTGCCATCCTTTTCTTTTACTGCATTTAAGGGGCCTGAATTTTTTACTGATATTCTTTAGTGAGTGTGTGGTCTGAGTATCTGTGTAACTAAGCTTCCTTCTTATGGCTTCCCTCCTTCCCTTTGCTCCCTCATATCTAGCTTCTTCTGTGGTTGATCTTGCTTCATGGTTATAGATGGATCAGCCTCCCCACCCTCCCTTTCTCCATTAACAGTGGTCTCCCTCAGGGTTCTGTTCTGTCCTCTACATTTTATGTCCTTTCTATCAATGATTTCCTATCTTCCACAGATAACCAAATGCACTCATACTGACATGTCAGCACTTCGGTACTCCACATCCTTCAATTCTGCTCCTTCCTCTCTCACTTGATCTGAATTTCATCTGTACACAACTTCCACAATAGACTCAGACTTGGACAGGATATCTCAGTTGGTAGATGAAATCTGGTCAAGTGTGATTCCTCCCAAAACCCAGTTTTTACCCATCTATCTATCAAAAATTCCTCACAGCTTTCCTCTTTTCTTTGACAGTTCTGTAATTCCACCTCTTGACTCGGTGAACATACTTGGAATTAGTAACTGTAACATCTTCTCTTTCTTGGAAACCCTACATTAGGAAGATAGCTGTCTGCCTCTTAGAAACTGGCATTCCTGTTTAGATGTCAAAAATTTCTTTTCTTTTGACAGTTGCTCTGTTTATACAAAGGACTGATCTATCCTTGTATGGAGTACTGCTTTCACATGTAGGTTGATTCTAGCTCTGTATCATTACTTGTTAGAGTTGAGTCAAAAATATTTGACATTAAATTTCTCATGCTAATTTTGGAACCTAACACTGCAATGTTTGTTCAGTTTCTCTCTTCTATAGGTATTACTTTGATTTTACTCCCAGGAGCAGGCTGCTTGTGTGCCCACACCACTAGCTAGACCATTCAGTAAGGAAGCTGCCTTGACACATTACTGGGTGGCCATTAGACCCACAGGTGGGTCGTTTTGGTAACTTTCCCTCCCTACACTCGAAGCTTTAGAATTCTCTACCCTCTCATGTCTTTCCTCATAACTGTGTCATTGACATTTTGAAAGACAGGTTTTTCACTTTCTCCAAAATTTATAAATACTTTTTCTTGTCTCTTTTTTTTCCCCTTTCATAATCCTCTCAGTATTTCCAGCCTTGAAGTGGACTTTAGTCCATGGCTGGAGCCTCCAATGTCAAAAAAAAATCATATTTTAACTGTAGTTAAGATGTTTAGAGTTTTCATAAGTTCTAATTATCAGTTATTTTATTTTCAGGAATTGAATTGTCCTTCTTCAGTGGTGTTTACAGTGCTTGTTTAAGTGCCACCTTAAGATTCCCAGATCCAAAACGGCTTGTTGGACTTTCCGGAATGTTCATTGGTACTGGAGAAATATTAGGTAAGTAGACGACTTCATTGGCATTTATTTATCTTTCCTGCCTATATCTCATGCAACTTTCCTGCCATAGTGCAGGTTGCATATAGAGTCACATCATGAACTGCACATATTATGAACATTCCTCAATAAAGATAGTCTTTTTTGTGTCATTGTCAACACTCTTTGCTCCATCCTATAAGGAAGTGTTATGCTATTCCACTTTAGAAGGATTCCAAACCATAATAGTTAGCTAGAAATGGTTTAGCTCCACTACTTTCATACATCCTTCTCCACAGTTGCATAAATACATTAGTGCTGTTCACATATCATGGCATTCTAAATCAGTATTGCTCGTGCTTTTCTAATCAGATTAGAAGTTCAGATGCTCCTTGACTTACGATGGGTTTATGTTCTGATAAACCCATTGTAAGTTGAAAATATCATAAGTTGAAAATACATTTGATGCATTTGATAAAGTACATCTAACCTACTGAACATCGTAGCTTAGCCTAGCATACCTTAAACTTTCTCAGAACACTTGCCTTCTGTTACACAAAATCATTTAACACAAAGCCTATTTCATAATAAAGTGTTGAATATCTCATGCAATTTATTTAATACTGTACTGAAAAAACAAACAGAATGGTTGTATGGATACTCACCAGAGGCAGAGGACGCAGATGGGAGTTTTTTAAACATGATGGGATGCAAAAACACAAAACACAAAATCCAAAAAACGCTGGCAACACAGTACACTGTAGAATAACAGCTGTTTACACTTATGATCACGTGGCTGACTGGAAGATGCAGCAGCTGCTGGTGCACAGCATCACAAAAGAGTATTGAATGTTGGGGTGAAGAGAGTGGTGAGAGTAAGTGAGCTTGGGAAGGAGACTTGTGTGAAGAAGTACCCGGAGAGACTGAGTAAAGAATGGAAAAAGGTGAGAACAAAGGAGGTAAGGGGAGTGGGGGAGGAATGGGATGTATTTAGGGAAGCAGTGATGGCTTGTGCAGAAGATGCTTGTGGCATGAAAAGCATGGGAGGTGGGCAGTTTAGAAAGGGTAGTGAGTGGTGGGATGAAGAAGTAAGATTATTAGTGAAAGAGAAGAGAGAGGCATTTGGAGGATTTTGCAGGGAAAAAATGCAAATGAGTGGGAGATGTATAAAAGAAAGAGGGAGGAGGTCAAGATAAAGGTGCAAGAGGTGAAAAAGAGGGCAAATGAGAGTTGGGGTGAGAGAGTATCATTAAATTTTAGGGAGAATAAAAATATGTTTTGGAAGGAGGTAAATAAAGTGCGTAAGACAAGGGAACATATGGGAACTTTAGTGAAGGGGGCAAATGTGGAGGTGATAACAAGTAGTGGTGATGTGAGAAGGAGGTGGAGTGAGTATTTTGAAGGTTTGTTGAATGTGTTTGATGATAGAGTGGCAGATATAGGGTGTTTTGGTCGAGGTGGTGTGCAAAGTGAGAGGGTTAGGGAAAATGGTTTGGTAAACAGAGAAGAGGTAGTAAAAGCTTTGCGGAAGATGAAAGCCGGCAAGGCAGCAGGTTTGGATGGTATTGCAGTGGAATTTATTAAAAAAGGGGGTGACTGTATTATTGACTGGTTGGTAAGGTTATTTAATGTATGTATGACTCATGGTGAGGTGCCTGAGGGTTGGCAGAATGCGTGCATAGTGCCATTGTACAAAGGCAAAGGGGATAAGAGTGAGTGCTTAAATTACAGAGGTATAAGTCTTTTGAGTATTCCTGGTAAATTATATGGGAGGGTATTGATAGAGAGGGTGAAGGCATGTACAGAGCATCAGATTGGGGAAGAGCAGTATTGTTTCAGAAGTGGTAGAGGATGTGTGGATCAGGTGTTTGCTTTGAAGAATGTATGTGAGAAATACATAGAAAAGCAAATGGATTTGTATGTAGCATTTATGGATCTGGAAAAGGCATATGATAGAGTTGATAGAGATGCTCTGAGGAAGGTATTAAGAATATATGGTGTGGGAGGCAAGTTGTTAGAAGCAGTGAAAAGTTTTTATCGAGGATGTATGTCATGTGTACGTGTAGGAAGAGAGGAAAGTGATTGGTTTTCAGTGAATGTAGGTTTGTGGCAGGGGTGTGTGATGTCTCCATGGTTGTTTAATTTGTTTATGGATGGGATTGTTAGGGAGGTAAATGCAAGAGTTTTGGAAAGAGGGGCAAGTATGCAGTCTGTTGTGGATGAGAGAGCTTGGGATGTGAGTCAGTTGTTGTTCGTTGATGATACAGTGCTGGTGGCTGATTCATGTGAGAAACTGCAGAAGCTGGTGACTGAGTTTGGTAAAGTGTGTGAAAGAAGAAAGTTGAGAGTAAATGTGAATAAGAGCAAGTTTATTAGGTACAGTAGGGTTGAGGGTCAAGTCAATTAGGAGGTAAGTTTGAATGGAGAAAAACTGGAGGAAGTGAAGTGTTTTAGATATCTGGGAGTGGATTTGGCAGCAGATGGAACCATGGAAGTGGAAGTGAATCATAGGGTGGGGGAGGGGGCGAAAATTCTGGGAGCGTTGAAGAATGTGTGGAAGTCGAAAGCATTATCTTGGAAAGCAAAAATGGGTATGTTTGAAGGAATAGTGGTTCCAACAATCTTATATGGTTGTGAGGCGTGGGCTATGGATAGAGTTGTGTGGAGGAGGGTGGATGTGGTGGAAATGAGATGTTTGAGGACAATATGGGGTGTGAGGTGGTTTGATCGAGTAAGTAATGTAAGGGTAAGAGAGATGTGTGGAAATAAAAAGAGTGTGGTTGAGAGAGCAAAAGAGGGTGTTTTGAAATGGTTTAGTCACATCTAGAGAATGAGTGAGGAAAGATTGACCAAGAGGATATATGTGTCAGAGGTGGAGGGAACGAGGAGTGGGAGACCGAATTGGAGGTGGAAAGATGGCGTGAAAAAGATTTTGAGTGATCGGGGCCTGAACATGCAGGAGGGTGAAAGGCATGCAAGGAATAGAGTGAATTGGAACGATTTGGTATACCGGGGTCGACGTGCCGTCAGTGGATTGAACCAGGGCATGTGAAGCGTCTGGGGTAAACCATGGAAAGTTCTGTGGGGCCTGGATGTGGAAAGGGAGCTGTGGTTTCGGTGCATTATTACATGACAGCTAGAGACTGAGCGTGAATGAATGTTGTCTTTCCCTAGCGCTACCTTGCACACATGAGGGGGAGGGGGTTGTTATTTCATATTTGCAGGGTGGCGTTGGGAGTGAGTAAAGGCTGACAGCATGAATTATGTTTCTTTCTTTTCTTTCATCCTATTCGCCATTTCCCGGATTAGCGAGGTAGCTTTAAGAACAGAGGAGTGGGCCTTTTTTTTTTTTTCCAAAAGAAGGAAGGATGAATTATGTACATGTGTATATATGTTTATGTCTGTGTATGTATATATATGTATACGTTGAGATGTATAGGTATGTATATTTATGTGTATGTATATACATGTGTATGGGGGTGGTTTGGGCCATTCTTTCGTCTGTTTCCTTGCGCTACCTCGCTAACGCAGGAGACAGCGACAAAGCAAAATAAATGAATAAATAAATGAATATTGCTAGCCCAGTAAAAGATCAAAATTCAGAATTCAAAATACAGTTTCCACTGAATGCGTATCGCTGTAACACCATCATAAGGTTGAAAAATTGTAAGTTGAACCATCACAGGCCAGAGGTCATCTGTACAACTTTTATATTTTCATTTGTTATAGGTTGAAGACTCGTGGTGTCCTTGGAGTTATAAGGCATACTAAACACGGCATATTTTATTGATAATTTTTGGATATGCTGTACTGCAGAGTAGATTTATTAATGTATAGAGATTGGATAATAAAGAGTGCACTTTAAGCACCCTGTAATTTTAAGATTTTGTGTTCTTTTCACTTATCTTCACAGAGAATTTTTTTTAGAAGATTTACCAGAACCATTACTAGGCCTTTTCTGTTTATCCACATTGACTGTGAAGCACTCTGCTGTGTAATATGAACATAACTACTCTCAACACAAGAACAAAAAACTGATTGATATCCCTAACAGAGATTCTTTGACTCATGGGTACATTGCTCCCTTGTGGCAGATCATGGATGGTTTACAAGGGGTGGTCACACTTACTTCTCTTGGCATGCAAATAATCTAAGGTCTGTTTTTATGTCTATAAAAGATTCTATATAATAGTTTTTTATGTTATTGATATATACTTAACCTACTTTTGCCACAGGAAAATTAATTTAGTTTCTTATATAAATTGCCTGTTGTCTGTACTATATATGTCGTAACCCTAAAGGGAGGGAGAGCATGAATATTTCTCTGTGAGTATATTTTTTCTTTCTCTCTTGCCACAGTTTTTTCAGTATTTGCAATCTAATACTATTCCAATTTTCTAAATTAAATCTTGAAATCTAAAAGGCATTTATTCTTATACAATATTCCCAGATGCTTTTCTATTGTGTTCATTACAGAAACTCATCCCAGTTTTATTATGTCAGACTTCAGATCATTTTAGGTAAATTTTATAAGAAAATTTCTTCAAGAATTGTCACAATTTATGTCATGAGATGAATGGAGAAACTTACGCATACAATCAAGAAGGTTGCTATTTCTTGTACTATATTTTTGTTATTTTGTAATAGTAATATTCTTTCTGCTAGCGAATCATGTTATTGTGAACTACAAAATTATTGTTATCATATTTTGATAGTTTTTTCATTATTTCAGGAGGAGGAGTTTTTGGCATCTTTGGATCTAAAACTGTTAAGTTTGGACGAGACCCAATTGTGCTTCTGGGGTATCTAGTCCATATGCTCTGCTTCTTCCTTATATTCTTGAATTTGCCCACAATGTCTCCTCTACAAAATACACGAGACCCGTCCTTTCTCGCAAATGGCCATCCAAGGTATGATAACTCTTTGAATTTGATAATTGTAGTCAAGTGACATTTAAAGTATTAAAATTTTTTTTATGTCTGCACCATTTAATTTTCAATGTGCCATATATATATATATATATATATATATATATATATATATATATATATATATATATATATATATATATATATAAATATATATATATATATATCCCTGGGGATAGGGGAGAAAGAATACTTCCCACACATTCCTCACGTATCGTAGAAGGCGACGAGAGTGGGGGGCTAGAAACCCTCCCCTCCTCGTATTTTAACTTTCTAAAAGGGGAAACAGAAGGAGTCACGTGGGGAGTGCTCATCCTCCTCGAAGGCTCAGATTGGGGTGTCTAAATGTGCGTGGATGGAACCAAGATGAGAAAAAAAGGAGAGATACGTAGTATGTTTGAGGAGAGGAACCTGGATGGTTTGGCTCTGAGTGAAACGAAGCTCAAGGGTAAAGGGGAAGAGTAGTTTGGGAATGTTTTGGGAGTAAAGTCAGTTAGTGAGAGGACAAGAGCAAGGGAAGGAGTAGCACTACTCCTGAAACAGAAGTGGTGGGAGTATGTGATAGAGTGTAAGAAAGTAAACTCTAGATTGATACGGGTAAAACTGAAAGTTGATGGAGAGAGATGGGTGATTATTGGTGCATATGCACCTGGGCATGAGAAGAAAGATCATGAGAGGCAATTGTTTTGGGAGCAGCTGAATGAGTGTGTTAGTGGTTTTGATGCACGAGACCGGGTTATAGTGATGGGTGATTTGAATGCAAAGGTGAGTAATGTGGCAGTTGAAGGAATAAATTGGTATGCATGGGGTGTTCAGTGTTACAAATGGAAATGGTGAAGAGCTTGTAGATTTATGTGCTGAAAAAGGACTGGTGATTGGGAATTCCTGGTTTAAAAAGCGAGATATACATAAGTATACGTATGTAAGTAGGAGAGATGGCCAAAGAACGTTATTGGATTACGTGTTAATTGATAGGCGTGCGAAAGAGAGACTTTTGGATGTTAATGTGCTGAGAGGTGCAACTGGAGGGATGTCTGATCATTATCTTGTGGAGGCAAAGGTGAAGATTTGTAGGGGTTTTCAGAAAAAAAGAGAGAATGTTGGGGTGAAGAGAGTGGTGAGAGTAAGTGAGCTTGGGAAGGAGACTTGTGTGAGTAAGTACCAGGAGAGACTGAGTACAGAATGGAAAAAGGTGAGAACAAAGGAGATAAGGGGTTGAGGGAGGAATGGGATGTATTTAGGGAAGCAGTGATAGCTTGCGCAAAAGATGCTTGTGGCATGAGAAGCGTGGGAAGTGGGTTGATTAGAAAGGGTAGTGAGTGGTGGGATGAAGAAGTAAGATTATTAGTGAAAGAGAAGAGAGAGGCATTTGGACGATTTTTGCAGGGAAAAAATGCAAATGAGTGGGAGATATATAAAAGAAAGAGACAGGAGGTCAAGAGAAAGGTGCAAGAGGTGAAAAAGAGGGCAAATGAGAGTTGGGGTGAGATAGTACCATTAAATTTTAGGGAGAATAAAAAGATGTTTTGGAAGGAGGTAAATAAAGTGCGTAAGACAAGGGAGCAAATGGGAACTTCAGTGAAAGGGGCTAATGGGGAGGTGATAACAAGTAGTGGTGATGTGAGAAGGAGATGGAGTGAGTATTTTGAAGGTTTGTTGAATGTGTTTGATGATAGAGTGGCAGATATAGGGTGTTTTGGTCGAGGTGGTGTGCAAAGTGAGAGGGTTAGGGAAAATGATTTGGTAAACAGAGAAGAGGTAGTAAAAGCTTTGCGGAAGATGAAAGCCGGCAAGGCAGCGGGTTTGGATGGTGTTGCAGCGGAATTTATTAAAAAAGGGGGTGACTATATTGTTGACTGGTTGGTAAGGTTATTTAATGTATGTATGACTCATGGTGAGGTGCCTGAGGATTGGAGGAATGCTTGCATATGCCATTGTACAAAGGCAAAGGGGATAAAAGTGAGTGCTCAGATTACAGAGGCATAAGTTTGTTGAGTATTCCTGGTAAATTATATTGGAGGGTATTGATTGAGAGGGTGAAGGCATGTACAGAGCATCAGATTGGGGAAGAGCAGTGTGGTTTCAGAAGTGGTAGAGGATGTGTGGATCAGGTGTTTGCTTTGAAGAATGTATGTGAGAAATACTTAGAAAAGCAAATGGATTTGTATATATTATTTATGGATCTGGAGAAGGCATATCATAGAGTTGATAGAGATGCTCTGTGTAAGGTATTAAGAATATATGGTGTGGGAGGCAAGTTGTTAGAAGCAGTGAAAAGTTTTTATCGAGGATGTAAGGCATGTGTACGTATAGGAAGAGAGGAAAGTGATTGGTTCTCAGTGAATGTAGGTTTGTGGCAGGGGTGTGTGATGTCTCCATGGTTGTTTAATTTGTTTATGGATGGGGTTGTTAGGGAGGTGAATGCAAGATTTTGGAAAGAGGGGCAAGTATGCAGTCTGTTGTGGATGAGAGAGCTTGGGAAGTGAGTCAGTTGTTGTTCGCTGATGATACAGCGCTGGTGGCTGATTCATGTGAGAAACTGCAGAAGCTGGTGACTGAGTTTGGTAAAGTGTGTGAAAGAAGAAAGTTAAGAGTAAATGTGAATAAGAGCAAGTTTATTAGGTACAGTAGGGTTGAGGGTCTAGTCAATTGGGAGGTAAGTTTGAATGGAGAAAAACTGGAGGAAGTAAAGTGTTTTAGATATCTGGGAGTGGATCTGGCAACGGATGGAACCATTTAAGCGGAAGTGAATCATAGGGTGGGGGAGGGGGCGAAAATTCTGGGAGCCTTGAAGAATGTGTGGAAGTTGAGAACATTATATCGGAAAGCAAAAATGGCTATGTTTGAAAGAATAATGGTTCCAACAATGTTGTATTGCTGCGAGGCGTGGGCTATGGATAGAGTTGTGCGCAGGAGGGTGGATGTGCTGGAAATGAGATGTTTGAGGACAATATGTGGTGTGAGGTGGTTTGATCGAGTAAGTAATATAAGGGTAAGAGAGATGTGTGGAAATAAAAAGAGCGTGGTTGAGAGAGCAGAAGAGGGTGTTTTGAAATGGTTTGGGCACATGGAGAGAATGAGTGAGGAAAGATTGACCAAGAGGATACATGTGTCGGAGGTGGAGGGAACGAGGAGAAGTGGGAGACCAAATTGGAGGTGGAAAGATGGAGTGAAAAAGATTTTGAGTGATCGGGGCCTGAACATGCAGGAGGGTGAAAGGCGGGCAAGGAATGGAGTGAATTGGATCGATGTGGTATACCGGGGTTGACGTGCTGTCAGTGGATTGAATCAGGGCATGTGAAGCGTCTGGGGTAAACCATGGAAAGTTGTGTGGGGCCTGGATGTGGAAAGGGAGCTGCGGTTTCGGGCATTATTGCATGACAGCTGGAGACTGAGTGTGAACGAATGGGGCCTTTGTTATCTTTTCCTAGCGCTACCTCGCACACATGAGGGGGAAGGGGGATGGTATTCCATGTGTGGCAAGGTGGCGATGGGAATGAATAAAGGCAGACAGTGTGAATTGTGTGCATGGGCATATATGTATGTGTCTGTGTGTGTATATATATGTGTACATTGAGATGTATAGGTATATATATTTGCGTGTGTGGACTTGTATGTATATACATGTGTATGGGGGTGGGTTGGGCCATTTCTTTCGTCTGTTTCCTTGCACTACCTCGCAAACGCAGGAGACAGTGACAAAGCAAAATAAAAAAAAATAAAAATATGAAAAAAGAAAAATATATATATATAGGGGATAGGGGATTAAGAATACTTCCCACATATTTCCTGCGTGTCGTAGAAGGCAACTAAAAGGGGAGGGAGCGGGGGGCTGGAAATCCTCCCCTCTCATTTTTTTTTTTTAAATTTTCCAAAAGAAGGAACAGAGGGGGCCAGGTGAGGATATTCCAAAAAAGGCCCAGTCCTCTGTTCTTAGCACTACCTCGCTAACGCGGGAATTGGCGAATGGTTTAAAAAAAAATATATATATATATATATATATATATATATATATATTTTTTTTTAAACCATTCGCCAATTCCCGCGTTAGCGAGGTAGTGCTAAGAACAGAGGACTGGGCCTTTTTTGGAATATCCTCACCTGGCCCCCTCTGTTCCTTCTTTTGGAAAATTTAAAAAAAAAAAATGAGAGGGGAGGATTTCCAGCCCCCCGCTCCCTCCCCTTTTAGTTGCCTTCTACGACACGCAGGAAATATGTGGGAAGTATTCTTAATCCCCTATCCCCTATATATATATATTTTTCTTTTTTCATATTTTTATTTTTTTTTATTTTGCTTTGTCACTGTCTCCTGCGTTTGCGAGGTAGTGCAAGGAAACAGACGAAAGAAATGGCCCAACCCACCCCCATACACATGTATATACATACAAGTCCACACACGCAAATATATATACCTATACATCTCAATGTACACATATATATACACACACAGACACATACATATATACCCATGCACACAATTCACACTGTCTGCCTTTATTCATTCCCATCGCCACCTTGCCACACATGGAATACCATCCCCCTCCCCCCTCATGTGTGCGAGGTAGCGCTAGGAAAAGATAACAAAGGCCCCATTCGTTCACACTCAGTCTCCAGCTGTCATGCAATAATGCCCGAAACCGCAGCTCCCTTTCCACATCCAGGCCCCACACAACTTTCCATGGTTTACCCCAGACACTTCACATGCCTTGATTCAATCCACTGACAGCACGTCAATCCTGGTATACCACATTGATCCAATTCACTCTGTTCCTTGCCCGCCTTTCACCCTCCTGCATGTTCAGGCCCCGATCACTCAAAATCTTTTTCACTCCATCTTTCCACCTCCAATTTGGTCTCCCACTTCTCCTCGTTCCCTCCACCTCCGACACATATATCCTCTTGGTCAATCTTTCCTCACTCATTCTCTCCATGTGCCCAAACCATTTCAAAACACCCTCTTCTGCTCTCTCAACCACGCTCTTTTTATTTCACACATCTCTCTTACCCTTACATTACTTACTCGATCAAACCGCCTCACACCACACATTGTCCTCAAACATCTCATTTCCAGCACATCCACCCTCCTGCGCACAACTCTATCCATAGCCCATGCCTCGCAACCATACAACATTGTTGGAACCACTATTCCTTCAAACATACCCATTTTTGCTTTCCGAGATAATGTTCTCGACTTCCACACATTCTTCAATGCTCCCAGGATTCTCGCCCCCTCCCCCACCCTATTATTCACTTCCGCTTCCATGGTTCCATCTGCTGCCAGATCCACTCCCAGATATCTAAAACACTTTACTTCCTCCAGTTTTTCTCCATTCAAACTTACCTCCCAATTGACTTGACCCTCAACCCTACTGTACCTAATAACCTTGCTCTTATTCACATTTACTCTTAACTTTCTTCTTTCACACACTTTACCAAACTCAGTCACCAGCTTCTGCAGTTTCTCACATGAATCAGCCACCAGCGCTGTATCATCAGCAAACAACAACTGACTCACTTCCCAAGCTCTCTCATCCACAACAGACTTCATACTTGCCCCTCTTTCCAAAACTCTTGCATTCACCTCCCTAATAAACCCCATCCATAAACAAATTAAACAACCATGGAGACATCACACACACCTGCCGCAAACCTACATTCACTGAGAACCAATCACTTTCCTCTCTTCCTACACGTTCACATGCCTTACATCCTCGATAAAAACTTTTTACTGCTTCTAACAACTTGCCTCCCACGCCATATATTCTTAATACCTTCCACAGAGCATCACTATCAACTCTATCATATGCCTTCTCTAGATCCATAAAAGCTACATACAAATCCATTTGCTTTTCTAAGTATTTCTCACATACATTCTTCAAAGCAAACACCTGATCCACACATCCTCTACCACTTCTGAAACCAAACTGCTCTTCCCCAATCTGATGCTCTGTACATGCCTTCACCCTCTCAATCAATACCCTCCCATATAATTTACCAGGAATACTCAACAAACTTATACCTCTGTAATTTGAGCACTCACTCTTATCCCCTTTGCCTTTGTACAATGGCACTATGCACGCATTCCGCCAATCTTCAGGCACCTCACCATGAGTCATACATACATTAAATAACCTTACCAGCAAGTCAACAATACAGTCACCCCCTTTTTTAATAAATTACACTGCAATACCATCCAAACCTGCTGCCTTGCCGGCTTTCATCTTCCGCAAAGCTTGTACTACCTCTTATCTGTTTACCAAATCATTTTCCCTAACCCTCTCACTTTGCACACCACCTCGACCAAGACACCCTATATCTGCCACTCTATCATCAAACACATTCAACAAGCCTTGAAAATACTCACTCCATCTCCTTCTCACATCACCACTACTTGTTATCACCTCCCCATTAGCACCCTTCACTGAAGTTCCCATATATATATATATATATATATATATATATATATATATATATATATATATTTTTTTTTTTCATACTATTCGCCATTTCCCGCGATAGCGAGGTAGCGTTAAGAACAGAGGACTGGGCCTTTGAGGGAATATCCTCACCTGGCCCTCTTCTCTGTTCCTTCTTTTGGAAAATTGAAAAAAAAAAAAACGAGAGGGGAGGATTTCCAGCCCCCCCGCTCCCTTCCCTTTTAGTCGCCTTCTACGACACGCAGGGAATACGTGGGAAGTATTCTTTCTCCCCTATCCCCAGGGAATATATATATATATATATATATATATATATATATATATATATATATATATATATATATATATGTCTTTCTTTTAAACTATTTGCCATTTCCCGCGTTAGCGAGGTAGCGTTAAGAACAGAGGACTGGGCCTTTTTTGGAATATCCTCACCTGGCCCCCTCTGTTCCTTCTTTTGGAAAATTAAAAAAAAAAATGAGAGGGGAGGATTTCCAGCCCCCCGCTCCCTCCCCTTTTAGTCGCCTTCTACGACACGCAGGGAATACGTGGGAAGTATTCTTAATCCCCTATCCCCAGGGATAATATATATATATATATATATATATATATATATATATATATATATATATATATATATATATTTTTTTTTTGTAAGGAAAAAATGCAATTGAGTGGGAGATGTATAAAAGAAAGAGACAGGAGGTCAAGAGAAAGGTGCAAGAGGTAAAAAAGAGGGCAAATGAGAGTTGGGGTGAGAGAGTATCATTAAATTTTAGGGAGAATAAAAAGATGTTCTGGAAGGAGGTAAATAAAGTGCGTAAGACTAGGGTGCAAATGGGAACTTCAGTGAAGGGCGCAAATGGGGAGGTGATAACAAGTAGTGGTGATGTGAGAAGGAGATGGAGTGAGTATTTTGAAGGTTTGTTGAATGTGTTTGATGATAGAGTGGCAGATATAGGGTGTTTTGGTCGAGGTGGTGTGCAAAGTGAGAGGGTTAGGGAAAATGATTTGGTAAACAGAGAAGAGGTAGTAAAAGCTTTGCGGAAGATGAAAGCCGGCAGGGCAGCAGGTTTGGATGGTATTGCAGTGGAATTTATTAAAAAAGGGGGTGACTGTATTATTGACTGATTGGTAAGGTTATTTAATGTATGTATGACTCATGGTGAGGTGCCTGAGGGTTGGCGGAATGCGTGCATAGTGCCATTGTACAAAGGCAAAGGGGATAAGAGTGAGTGCTTAAATTACAGAGGTATAAGTTTTTTGAGTATTCCTGGTAAATTATATGGGAGGGTATTGATAGAGAGGGTGAAGGCATGTACAGAGCATCAGATTGGGGAAGAGCAGTGTGGTTTCAGAAGTGGTAGAGGATGTGTGGATCAGGTGTTTGCTTTGAAGAATGTATGTGAGAAATACATAGAAAAGCAAATGGATTTGTATGTAGCATTTATGGATCTGGAAAAGGCATATGATAGAGTTGATAGAGATGCTCTGTGGAAGGTATTAAGAATATATGGTGTGGGAGGCAAGTTGTTAGAAGCAGTGAAAAGTTTTTATCGAGGATGTATATCATGTGTACGTGTAGGAAGAGAGGAAAGTGATTGGTTTTCAGTGGATGTAGGTTTGTGGCAGGGGTGTGTGATGTCTCCATGGTTGTTTAATTTGTTTATGGATGGGGTTGTTAGGGAGGTAAATGCAAGAGTTTTGGAAAGAGGGGCAAGTATGAAGTCTGTTGGGGATGAGAGAGCTTGGGAAGTGAGTCAGTTGTTGTTCGCTGATGATACAACGCTGGTGGCTGATTCATGTGAGAAACTGCAGAAGCTGGTGACTGAGTTTGGTAAAGTGTGTGAAAGAAGAAAGTTAAGAGTAAATGTGAATAAGAGCAAGGTTATTAGGTACAGTAGGGTTGAGGGTCAAGTCAATTGGGAGGTAAGTTTGAATGGAGAAAAACTGGAGGAAGTAAAGTGTTTTAGATATCTGGGAGTGGATCTGGCAGCGGATGGAACCATGGAAGCGGAAGTGGATCATAGGGTGGGGGAGGGGGCGAAAATTCTGGGAGCCTTGAAGAATGTGTGGAAGTCGAGAACATTATCTCGGAAAGCAAAAATGGGTATGTTTGAAGGAATAGTGGTTCCAACAATGTTGTATGGTTGCGAGACGTGGGCTATGGATAGAGTTGTGTGCAGGAGGATGGATGTGCTGGAAATGAGATGTTTGAGGACAATATGTGGTGTGAGGTGGTTTGATCGAGTAAGTAACGTAAGGGTAAGAGAGATGTGTGGAAATAAAAAGAGCGTGGTTGAGAGAGCAGAAGAGGGTGTTTTGAAATAGTTCGGGCACATGGAGAGAATGAGTGAGGAAAGATTGACCAAGAGAATATATGTGTCGGAGGTGGAGGGAACGAGGAGAAGAGGGAGACCAAATTGGAGGTGGAAAGATGGAGTGAAAAAGATTTTGTGTGATCGGGGCCTGAACATGCAGGAGGGTGAAAGGAGGGCAAGGAATAGAGTGAATTGGAGCGATGTGGTATACCGGGGTTGACGTGCTGTCAGTGGATTGAATCAAGGCATGTGAGGTGTCTGGGGTAAACCATGGAAAGCTGTGTAGGTATGTATATTTGCGTGTGTGGACGTATGTATATACATGTGTATGGGGGTGGGTTGGGCCATTTCTTTCGTCTGTTTCCTTGCGCTACCTCGCAAACGCGGGAGACAGCGACAAAAAAAAAAAATATATATATATATATATATATATATATATATATATATATATATATATATATATATAATAAATAATGCTAGATGGGTTGTTTGTGTATGGACTGATAGAAAGTATTTGACACTGTACTGCATGGGAAGCTGATTAGGAAGCTGGAACACCAAGCAGAATTAAGGGGAGACTCTACTGATGAATAGATTATCATTTCAAAAGGGAAAAACGATGTATGGCAGAGGAATTGTCTGGAAATGGAATGAGGTCACCAGTGACATACCACAGGTTTCTTTTTTGGGAGTGTTACTCATCTTGACTTGCCATGTGATGCAAAGACCTTGAGGAAATTGAAAAGCAAGGATGATTGCATCAACTACAAGGGGACCTAAATAGATTTCAAAAGTTGATCAGATACATGGCTGATGAAATTCAATGCAGGGGAATGTGAAGTAATGTGGATAGGACAAAGCAATAGGTCTCAATATTAATATTATGTAGCTGGAATTAAGCGGCAGGAATCTGTGTGATAGGAGCCTTAGAGATTACATTAATCCTAACCTGTTTCCAGAGTCTCACATCAGGAGAATAGAAAATAGCAAATATTAGAATAGCTTTCAGTTGTGTGAAATAATTAGCAAGCTCTTGACATTTTACATGAAGCCATAATTAGTATTTGTATCTCAAGTTTGGATACTGTATCTGAAGAAGCACAAATATCTAACAGAGAAGGTTCAGATGAGAAGAGCAAGGATGTCACCAGAATTAAGAGATCTGAGTTACAAGGAAAGCTAGAGGCCTTTAATTTGCCCACCATGAAAGGGAGAAGGTGAAGGGGCAACCTGATCTCAACCTGAAAGTTTTTAAACTGGATAGATGATGTTGATGGTGATTATTTCTTCAAAAGGCATAGGGACAGAACAACTAGTGGACATAGCATGAAATTATGCAAGAAATTTGTTAAAAAAAAAGATGTAAAGTAATATTGCTTTAGTATAAGAGTGCTAGATAAATGGAATAAGTTGAATGAGTACATAGTAAATGCAGATAGCATACAGAAGTTGTATGATAGTAGAGAATGTTCTAGAGGTGGGCTTCCATGAATGTAAAACTCCCTCCCTCTACACTGGAAATAGCTAACATATCAGAGTTAATTTTATGGTACTAACTTGTAAAGTTATCTGATTTTCTTTTTTTTTCAGTGAAGTGGTTGCCATGCTATGCAGCTTCATGTTAGGTTTTGGTGATGCTTGTTTCAACACCCAGATTTATTCCATCTTAGGATCTGTCTATGAAGATAATTCAGGCCCTGCCTTTGCCCTTTTCAAGTTCACCCAGTCCCTCTCAGCTGCTGCATGCTTTTTCTACTCAAGTGTTTTTGAACTGTACTGGCATCTTGCAATCTTAGTAGCTTTTGCTACTGTTGGTACATTGACATTCTGTGCTGTTGAGTGGAAGGCTCACCGTCATCTCAAAGCAAAACCAGACACTCCTTTTGACTGAAACAGAAACAGTCACATTTGCATGACCTTTATGTTTATAGTACCTTAGAATGTTTCTGTAATAAAGTTATATGTATATTTTTTCATACTTCATCGCTGTTTCCTGCATTAGCAAGGTAGTGCCAGGAATAGATGAACAAAGGTCATATCTACTCGCATCTATTCTCTAGCTGCTATGTGCATTGCACTGAATCCATGGCTCCCTGTCCACAACCAGGCCCTCTAGGCCTTTTCATGGTTTACCCCAGATGTTTCATATGCCCAGGTTCAGTCCCTTGAGAACATGTTGACCCCTGTATACCATATTGTTCCAATTCATTCTATCCCATGCATGCCTTTCACCTCCTGCATGCTCAGACCTTGATCACTCAAAATCTTTTTCACTCCATCATTCCATCTCCTGTTTGGTCTCCCCATTCTCATGGTTACCCTGACTTCCAACACATATGTCCTCTTTGTCAACCTTTCCTCATTCATTCTCTCCAAATGTCCATACCATTTTAGCTCTCCCTCTTCAGCGCTCTCAAGTACATTCTTTTTATTACCACACATCTCTCTTACCCTTTATTACTTACTTGATCAAACCACCTCACACCACATATTGTCTTCAAGATTTCATTTCCAACACATCCACCTTCCTCCTCACAGCCTCATTTATAGCCCATGCCTAGCATCCTTATAATATTGTTGGGACTACTATACCTTGGAACATACTCTTTTTGCCCTTCCAGACAGTGCTCTCTCTTTCCACACATTCTTCATCTCTCCCAAAACCTTCACCCTCTCGTTTACCCCATGACTCACTTCCACTTCCAAGGTTCCATTTGCAGACATATCCACTTTCAGGCATCTAAAACACTTAACTTCCTCTGGTTTTTCTCCATTCAGACTCACACCCCAATTAGCCTGTCCCTCAGTCCTACTAAAACTAATAACTTTGCTTTTATTCACGTTTACTTTCAACGTTCTCCTTTCACACATTTTTCAAAATTCAATCACCAACTTCTGCAGTTTCTCTCTTGAATCTGCCACCAGCACTGTATCATCAGCAAACAAAAACTGACTCATTTCTCAGGCCCCCTCATTCCCCACAGACTGCATACGTACTCCTCTCCCCAAGACTCTCACATTTACCTCCCTCACCATATATCTTTCTATCTATATCTCTGCTCCTTGCTGAAAAATCTAGATTTAATAAGAATAAGCTGTTTGAGTTAAGTGTTGTCATGTGTTATGCATGACAAGGAGATATTGTATGTTTATGAACAGAATGCTAGCAGTCCAAATGGGGATGAGACAGAAAGAAAAGACATCTACCTGGGTCAAAGGAGTGCAACTTGACAACCACTGAAGTGGCCATCAGTAACCCTCCTACCAACTACTACCTAATGCATCTTACTGAATGTTCCTACCTACTGCTTCTCTCTATTACTTCCACCATTTTGCCAAAAGGGAGGCTAGTGTATAATGCTCACAGCAGGAAAAGAAAGAATTAAGAACAACAAGCTGTGTGAGTTAAGTGTTGTCAAGTGTTATGTTTAACAAAGAGAGATTGTATGTTTGTGGACAGAATGCCAGTAGACCATATGTGGGTGAGGCAGAAGGAAAAGACAGCCACCTGGGTCAGAGGATTGCAACTTTACAACCACTCACAATGCAGCTGTCACTAACCCCTCTGATAGCCAGGCAGCTAGAGCATGAGAGTGGGCAAGTGTGGCCTTTCTTCATCTGTTTCCTGGCACTACCTCGCTGATGCAAGGGGCAGTGACTGGGTGGAGGGGATGAGAAGAGAGTGAATATGTTATCTTTTTTCCTTTCCTTCACACATTACTGTTTTCTATGGGGCAGGGTGGTGTCTGGAATGGATGAATGTGAGTATGTATGAATATGTACTTGTGTATATTTGTATATGTGTGTGTATATATTTTTGTTTTTTCATACATATTCACTGTTTCCCGCATTAGCAAGGTAGCATTAAGAACAGAGGACTGAGCCTAAGAGCAAAACCCTCATTTGGCCCCCTTCTCTATTCCTTCTTTAGGAAAAGTAAAAAACTGGAGGGGAGGATTTCCAGCCCTGTGCTCCCTCCCCTTTTAGTCGCCTTTTACGACATGCAGGGAACACATGGGAAGTATTCTTTCTTCCCTATCCTCAGATTGGGGAAGAGCAGTGTGGTTGCAGAAGTGGTAGAGGATGTGTGGATCAGGTGTTTGCTTTGAAGAATGTATATGAGAAATACTTAGAAAAGCAAATGGATTTGTATGTAGCATTTACGGATCTGGAGAAGGCATATGATAGAGTTGATAGAGATGCTCTGTGGAAGGTATTAAGAAGGTATTAAGAGTATATGGTGTGGGAGGTAAGTTGCTAGAAACAGTGAAAAGTTTTTATCGGAGATGTAAGGCATGTGTACAAGTAGGAAGAGAGGAAAGTGATTGGTTCCCAGTGAATGTCAGTTTGCAGCAAGGGTGCATGCTGTCTCCATGGTTGCTTAATTTGTTTAGGATGGGGTTGTTAGGGAGGCAAATGCAACAGTTTTAGAGAGAGGGGCAAGTAAGCAGTCTGTTGTGGATGAGAGGGCTTGGGAAGTGACTGTGACTGTTTTGTTGACTGGTTGGTGAGGATATTCACTGTATGTATGGTTCATGGTGAAATGCCTAAGGATTGGTGGAATGCATGCATAGTGTCATTGTACAAAGGCAAAGGGGATAAAGGTGACTGTTCTGATTACAGAGGTATAAGTCAGTTGAGTATTCCTGGGAAATTATATGGGAGGGTATTGATTGAGAGGGTGAAGGCATGTACAGAGCATCAGATTGGGGAAGAGTGGTGTGGTTTCAGAAGTGGTAGAGGATGTGTGGATCAGGTGTTTGCTTTGAAGAATGTATGTGAGAAATACTTAGAAAAAGAGATAGATTTGTATGGAGCATTTATGGATCTGGAGAAGGCATATGATAGAGTTGATAGAGATGCTCTGTGGAAGGTATTAAGAGTATATAGTGCGGGAGGTAAGTTGCTAGAAGCAGTGAAAAGATTTTATCAAGGATGTAAGGCACGTGTAGGAGTAGGAAGAGAGGAAAGTGATTGGTTCCCAGTGAATGTCGGTTTGCGGCAGGGATGCGTGATGTCTCCATGGTTGTTTCATTTGTTTATGGATGGGGTTGTTAGGGAGGTGACTGCAAGAGTTTTGGAGAGAGGGGTGAGTATGCAGACTGTTGTGGATGAGAGGGCTTGGGAAGTGAGTCAGCTGTTGTTCACTGATGATACAGCGCTGGTGGCTGATTCGGATGAAAAACTGCAGAAGTCGCTGACTGAGTTTGGCAAAGTGTGTGAAAGAAGAAAGCTGAGTAAATGTGAATAAGAGCAAGGTTCAATATGGTTGAGGGACTAGTTGACTGGAAGGTAAGTTTAAATAGAGAAAAACTGGAGGAAGTGAAGTGTTTTAGATATCTGGGAGTGGCCTTGGCTGGGCAGCGGATGGAACCATGGAAGCAAAAGTGAGTCACAGGATGGGGGAGGTGGCGAAGGTTCTGGGAGCGTTGAAGAATGTGTACAAGGCAAGATTATCACAGAGAGCAAAAAAGGGTATGTTTGAAGGAATAGTGATTCCAACAATGTTATATGGTTGTGAGGCATGGGTTATAGATAGGGTTGTGCAGAGGAGGGTGGATATGTCTGAAATGAGATGTTTGAGGACAGTGTATGGTGTGTGGTGGTTTGATTAAGTAATGAAAGGGTGAGAGATATGTGTGGTAATAAAAAGAGTGTGGTTGAGAAAGCAGAGGAAGGTGTGTTGAAATGGTTTGGACACATAGAGAGAATGAGTGAGGAAAGATTGACAAAGAGGATATATGTGTCACAGGTAAAGGGAACAAGGAGAAGAGGGAGACCAAATTATAGTTGGAAGGATGGAGTGAAAAAGTTTTGAGGAATTGGAGCCTGAACATACAGGTTGGTGAAAGGCATGCAAGGAAGAGAGTGAATTGGAATGATGTGATATACCAGGGTCAGTGTGCTGTCAATGGACTGAACCAAGGCATGTGAAGCATCTAGGGTAAAACATGGATAGTTCTGTGGGGCCTGGATGTGGGAAGGGAGCTATGATTTCGGTGCATTAAACATGACAGTTAGGTGTGTGTGTGTGTGTGTGTGTTGGAAATGAAATGTTTGCGAACAGTATGTGGTGTGAGGTGGTTTGATCAGTAAGTAATGAAAGAGTAAGAGAGGTGTGCAAAAATAGAAAGAGTGTGGTTGAGAGAGCAGAAGAGGGTGTGTTGAAATGGTTCGGACATAGGGAGAGAATGAGTGAGAAAAGATTGACAAAGAGGATATATGTGTCAGAGGTGAAGGGAATAGGGAGAAATGGGACACCAAATTGGAGGTGGAGGGATGGAATGAAAAAGATTTTAAGCGATAGGGGCCTGAACATACAGGAGGGTGAGAGGTGTGCAAGGAATAGAGTGAATTGGAACAGTGTGGTGTACTGGGGTTGACAGACTGTCAGTGAACTATACCAGGTGCATGTGAAGCATCTGGGGTAAAACATGGAAAGGTGTGTGGAGCCTAGATGTGGATAGTGAGCTGTGGTTTCGGTGCAGTACACATGACAGCTAGAGACTTAGTGTGAACAAATGTGGCCTTTTCTATCTGTTTTCCTGGCACTACCTTGCTGAAGTAGGGGTAGTGATGCTGTTTCCTGTGGGGTGCGGTAGTACCAGGAATGGATGAAGGCAAGCAAGTATGAGTATTTACATGTGTATGTATGTTTATGTCTGTGTATGTGTATGTAATGTTGATATGTGTATGTGCGTATGTGGCCTTATATATTTATATACGTGTATATGAGTGCATGGGTAATTTTTTTTTTCCTGGTGCTACCTCACTGACACGGGAAACAGCGATTATGTATAATAAGTAAATGAGTATAGATATCACTTCCATACTTGTTCATCATTTCCTGCATTAGGAAGGATGAATCAGGAACAGATGAAGGATAGGCCTCATTCACATACATCCATTCTCTAGCTATCATGTGCAATGCACTGAAACCGCAGCTCCCTATACACAGCCAGACCCTGCTGACCTTTCCTTGGTTTCCCTTGGCTGCTTTATATTCCTTAATTCAGTCTATTGACATCATTTCACCCACTGTTTACCACATCACTCCAATTCACTCTGTCCCATGCATGCCTTTCACCCTCCTGCATGTTGAGTGCCCAAAGACTCATAATATATTTATCTTTCTCCTTCCATCTTTAATTTAATCTCCCCATTCTTCTTGTCCCCTCCACCTATGGTATGTATATCCTCTGTCAGACTCCCTTAAGTAATTTTCTCCATATGTCCAAACTATTTCAGCACACCTTCTTCCACTCTCTCAACCATGCTCTTCTGATTACCAAAACTCCCTCTTACCATATTATTTCTTGCTCAATCAACCCTCCTCACAACTTATGTTGTTCTCAGACATTTAATTTCCAACACATTCTTTGTCTTTTATACATTTTCATCTGTAGCCCATGCCTGGCATCCATACAACACAAGCAGGACTGCCATAATATATCAAATGTACCTTTCTTCACCATCCCAAATGGTGATCTCTCTTTCCACATATTTCCTAATACTTCCAGGATGCTCACCTCCTCACCCCCCATAGTTCACCTCATATCCCATGGTTCTCTTTGCTGCCATGTCCACTACAGATATCAAATGCACTTACTTTACTCTAAATTTTCTCCATTCAAACTCTCATTCCAACGAACCTGTTTCTTGCACTACTGAATCTAATTGCCTAGCTTTTATTCAGATGTACTCAAACTTTAATGCATACCCGTTTATATGTATTATGCTAAATGAAGGTGTTTCATTTGTATAAGAATATTATTTTTGTCATCTGTAAATTAGAGTATTTTGATAGTAGATGAGAATGTATTTGCAGGGGGATTTACTTATTTTCACAAACCTTTTAAGTTTTGTCAAGTTATTACTTAATGACTATCAAGTTAGGGAGCCACATGCTGTGCTAACCCTTCCTTCCTGTGAAGATACCATTTACTAAGATATTGAAATGTAATGTGCATCTTTATAAACAGATTGTGTTATGCTACAAATAATTTTTCTCTGAAATCAGGAGTGGATAATGTCATGAAATTATTTAACATCTGTGCTTTGAAGTTTGGTAAAATATGTGAATTCATGAAGGTTGAAATTCAACATAAAGATTTATTATATTATGGTAAAATGTCTTTAGCATAAGGATTCAATTGTTGTATAATTTTGTTAAATATATTTTACAATGTAAGTTTGTTTTATTGGAGATGGGAATGAATAAAGGTAGACAGTATGAATTATTGTAAATGTGTATATATGTATATGTCTGTGTGTGTATATATATGTATACGTTGAGATGTATAGGTGTGTAGATTTGCGTGTGTGGACGTGTATGTATATACATGTGTATGTGGGTGGGTTGGGCCATTCTTTCGTCTGTTTCCTTGTGCTACCAGGAGACAGCGACAAAGCAAAATAAAAGATAAAAATAAATCTACAAATAAGTTTGACAGAAAACATAGGTGAGCCACAGTTCATTTTCTTTGAAACGGGCATTTGAAGTCTACAGAGTTCTCATTTCTCCCTGTATAGTTTACTGTTCATGCATTTTGATTGGCTTTTCTTTTACATATCTGTTAGCAAAGTGAAACCAAAAGCCTCCGATCTTTTTGGCTAAACTTTCAAAGGCATTCAGTGGAATACAAAAAAGATTCTATGTAAATTACATGGATTAGGAGACAAACTATGTGCATAGGTTAGTGATTGGCTCAACAACATAAGGCACTGTGTTGTCTTTAATGGCAAGGTCTCCAACTGGCTGATGTGTTAAGTGGTGTGCCATAAGGGTCAGCCCACACCTCATTCTTTTCATGATATGAATTAATGATTTAGGATTGGGTCTCATACCCAAGATCTCCAAATTTGTTGACAATACAAAACCATCAGTGTTGTAAATGGAAATGGTGAAGAGCTTGTAGATTTATGTGCTGAAAAAGGACTGATGATTGGGAATACCTGGTTTAAAAAGCGAGATATACATAAGTATACTTATGTAAGTAGGAGAGATGGCCAGAGAGCGTTATTGGATTACGTGTTAATTGACAGGCGCGCGAAAGAGAGACTTTTGGATGTTAATGTGCTGAGAGGTGCAACTGGAGGGATGTCTGATCATTATCTTGTGGAGGCTAAGGTGAAGATTTGTATGGGTTTTCAGGAAAGAAGAGTGAATGTTGGGGTGAAGAGGGTGGTGAGAGTAAGTGAGCTTGGGAAGGAGACTTGTGTGAGGAAGTACCAGGAGAGACTGAGTACAGAATGGAAAAAGGTGAGAACAATGGAAGTAAGGGGAGTGGGGGAGGAATGGGATGTATTTAGGGAATCAGTGATGGATTGTGCAAAAGATGCTTGTGGCATGAGAAGAGTGGGAGGTGGGTTGATTAGAAAGGGTAGTGAGTGGTGGGATGAAGAAGTAAGAGTATTAGTGGAAGAGAAGAGAGAGGCATTTGGACAATTTTTGCAGGGAAAAAATGCAATTGAGTGGGAGATGTATAAAAGAAAGAGACAGGAGGTCAAGAGAAAGGTGCAAGAGGTAAAAAAAAGGGCAAATGAGAGTTGGGGTGAGAGGGTATCATTAAATTTTAGGGAGAATAAAAAGATGTTCTGGAAGGAGGTAAATAAAGTGCGTAAGACAAGGGAGCAAATGGGAACTTCAGTGAAGGGCGCAAATGGGGAGGTGATAACAAGTAGTGGTGATGTGAGAAGGAGATGGAGTGAGTATTTTGAAGGTTTGTTGAATGTGTTTGATGATAGAGTGGCAGATATAGGGTGTTTTGGTCGAGGTGGTGTGCAAAGTGAGAGGGTTGGGGAAAATGATTTGGTAAACAGAGAAGAGGTAGTAAAAGCTTTGCGGAAGATGAAAGCCGGCAAGGCAGCAGGTTTGGATGGTATTGCAGTGGAATTTATTAAAAAAGGGGGTGACTGTATTGTTGACTGGTTGGTAAGGTTATTTAATGTATGTATGACTCATGGTGAGGTGCCTGAGGATTGGCAGAATGCGTGCATAGTGCCATTGTACAAAGGCAAAGGGGATAAGAGTGAGTGCTCAAATTACAGAGGTATAAGTTTGCTGAGTATTCCTTGTAAATTATATGAGAGGGTATTGATTGAGAGGGTGAAGGCATGTACAGAGCATCAGATTGGGGAAGAGCAGTGTGGTTGCAGAAGTGGTAGAGGATGTGTGGATCAGGTGTTTGCTTTGAAGAATGTATGTGAGAAATACTTAGAAAAGCAAATGGATTTGTATGTAGCATTTATGGATCTGGAGAAGGCATATGATAGAGTTGATAGAGATGCTCTGTGGAAGGTATTAAGAATATATGGTGTGGGAGGAAAGTTGTTAGAAGCAGTGAAAAGTTTTTATCGAGGATGTAAGGCATGTGTACGTGTAGGAAGAGAGGAAAGTGATTGGTTCTCAGTGAATGTAGGTTTGCGGCAGGGGTGTGTGATGTCTCCATGGTTGTTTAATTTGTTTATGGATGGGGTTATTAGGGAGGTGAATGCAAGAGTTTTGGAAAGAGGGACAAGTATGAAGTCTGTTGGGGATGAGAGAGCTTGGGAAGTGAGTCAGTTGTTGTTCGCTGATGATACAGCGCTGGTGGCTGATTCATGTGAGAAACTGCAGAAGCTGGTGACTGAGTTTGGTAAAGTGTGTGAAAGAAGAAAGTTAAGAGTAAATGTGAATAAGAGCAAGGTTATTAGGTACAGTAGGGTTGAGGGTCAAGTCAATTGGGAGGTGAGTTTGAATGGAGAAAAACTGGAGGAAGTGAAGTATGTTAGATATCTGGGAGTGGATCTGGCAGCGGATGGAACCATGGAAGCTGAAGTGGATCATAGGGTGGGGGAGGGGGCGAAAATTCTGGGAGCCTTGAAGAATGTGTGGAAGTCGAGAACATTATCTCGGAAAGCTAAAATGGGTATGTTTGAAGGAATAGTGGTTCCAACAATGTTGTATGGTTGCGAGGCGTGGGCTATGGATAGAGTTGTGTGCAGGAGGATGGATGTGCTGGAAATGAGATGTTTGAGGACAATGTGTGGTGTGAGGTGGTTTGATCGAGTAAGTAACGTAAGGGTAAGAGAGATGTGTGGAAATAAAAAGAGCGTGGTTGAGAGAGCAGAAGAGGGTGTTTTGAAATGGTTTGGGCACATGGAGAGAATGAGTGAGGAAAGATTGACCAAGAGGATATATGTGTCGGAGGTGGAGGGAACGAGGAGAAGAGGGAGACCAAATTGGAGGTGGAAAGATGGAGTGAAAAAGATTTTGTGTGATCGGGGCCTGAACATGCAGGAGGGTGAAAGGAGGGCAAGGAATAGAGTGAATTGGAGCGATGTGGTATACCGGGGTTGACGTGCTGTCAGTGGATTGAATCAAGGCATGTGAAGCGTCTGGGGTAAACCATGGAAAGCTGTGTAGGTATGTATATTTGCATGTGTGGACGTATGTATATACATGTGTATGGGGGTGGGTTGGGCCATTTCTTTCGTCTGTTTCCTTGTGCTATCTCGCAAACGCGGGAGACAGCGACAAAGCAAAAAAAAAAAAAAATATATATATATATATATATATATATATATATATATATATATATATATATATATATATATATATATGGGCACATGGAGAGAATGAGTGAGGAAAGATTGACTAAGAGGAAATATGTGTCGTAGGTCGAGGGAACGAGGAGAAGTGGGAGACCAAATTGGAAGTGGAAAGATGGAGTGAAAAAGATTTTGAGTTATCGGGGCCTGAACATGCAGGAGGGTGAAAGACGGGCAAGGAATAGAGTGAATAGGATCGATGTGGTATACCGGGGTTGACGTGCTGTCAGTGGATTGAATCAGGGCATGTGAAGCGTCTGAGGTAAACCATGGAAAGTTGTGTGGAGCCTGGATGTGGAAAGGGAGCTGTGGTTTCGGGCATTATTGCATGACAGCTGGAGACTGAGTGTGAACGAATGGGGCCTTTGTTCTCTTTTCCTATTGCTACCTCGCACACATGAGGGGTGAGGGGGATGGTATTCCATGTGTGGCGAGGTGGCGATGGGAATGAATAAAGGCAGACAGGGTGAATTGTGTGCATGGGTATATATGTATGTGTCTGTGTGTGTATATATATGTGTACATTGAGATGTATAGGTATGTATATTTGTGTGTGTGGACATGTATGTATATACATTGTGTATGGGGTGGGTTGGGCCATTTCTTTCGTCTGTTTCCTTGCGCTACCTTGCAAACGCGGGAGACAGCGAGAAAGCAAAATAAAATAAATAATAAATGATATAGTTTGATCGAGTAAAAAATGTAAGGGTGAGAGAGATGTGTGGAAATATAAAGAGTATGGTTGAGAGAGCAGAAGAGGGTGTTTTGAAATGGTTTGGTCACATGGAGAGAGTGATTGAGGAAAGATTGACCAAGAGGATATATGTGTCAGGGGTGGAGGGAACAAGGAGAAGTGGGAGACCAAATTGGAGGTGGAAAGATGGAATGAAAAAGATTTTGAGTGATCGGGGCCTGAACATGCAGGAGGGTGAAAGGAGGGCAAGGAATAGAGTGATTTGGAACGATGTGGTATGCCGGGGTCGATGTGCTGTCAATGGATTGAACCAGGGCATGTGAAGTGTCTGGGGTAAACCATGGAAAGTTGTGTGGGGCCTGGATGTGGAAAGGGAGCTGTGGTTTTGGTGCATTATTACATGACAGATAAAGACTGAGTGTGAACGAATGGGGCCTTTGTTGTCTTTTCCTAGCGCTACCCCGCACACATGAGGAGGGAGGGGGTTGTTATTCCATGTGTGGTGGGGTGGCGATGGAAATAAATAAAGGCAGACAGTATGAATTATGTACATGTGTATATATGTGTGTGTATATATATGTGTACATTGAGATGTATAGGTATGTATATTTGCGTGTGTGGACGTGTATGTATATGCATGTGTATGTGGGTGGGTTGGGCCATTTCTTTCATCTGTTTCCTTGCGCTACCTCGCTAACGCGGGAGACAGCGACAAAGCGAAATAAATAAATAAATGAATAACAAAACCATCAGGTTAAGCTGTCAATTAACAAGACTGAAATAATTCAAAGAGATCTTAACAAATTGGCAGTGTGGGTAGATGTATGATAAATGAAATTTAGCAGTGGTTATTCTTGTGGGAATGGAAGCACTTATTCCCTCATTCTCTAAGACAATCTCTTCTTCCAGTCCATTGCTCAACCATTCCTGTTCTGAGGCCATTCAGGCAAGGGGTCAGGCACATCCATTCTGATGGTACTATATAGCTGTCTATCCCATAGACAGAGCAACTGTCTGTGCTTCCCGTTTCTCCTCTAATGTCAACCAGTGTTGAATAGCCTCAGAAGCTCCAGTGCTTGGCTTTTAAGCCTAAATTCAATAATCCAATCCAATCCTCTAATGCCACCTCACCCCCTGATACTCCTTTTACAATCCTATACCCCATTCTGTAATCTCTTTTTGGACTGTCCATAAAGTGCTTCTTTCTCTGGACACTGGCAAGGATTATGGTCCTAATGGCATTCATTTACATTCTTCAATTCTGCTTCCTCTTCTCTCACTCAATCTGCATCTTGTCTCGACACAACTTCCTCAATAAGCTCAGACTTGGACAGGGTATCTCATTGGGGTAGATGGAATCTAGTTAAGTTTAATGCCTCCAAGACCCAGTTCCTACCCATCTCTCTTTTGAAAACTCCCCACAACTCTTGTCTCTCCTTTAACAGCTCTGTAATTCCACCTCTTGAGTCAGTGAACATACTTGGTATTACTGAAACATCCACATTTCCTTGGAAACCCCACATTTTGAAAATAGCTAAATCTGCCTCTAAGAAACAGGAAGTCCTGTTTAGATGTTGAAATTTCTTTTCTGCAAAACAGTTGCTCTTTATACAAAGGATTGATTTGTCCTTATTTGTAGTAGTTCTCACATTTGGAGTGGTTCTAGCTCATCATTCTTCCTTGACAGAGTTGGTTGAAAATGGCCTGATTTATAAGCTCTTTCAGGCTAACTTCCAAATGACTTTTTTCTTAGGCTGCAATGTTGGATCACTTTCCCTCTGTCGGAATTGCTATGGTTTTTGCTCCCAAGATCCCATTCCCCTAGCCAGGCCATGTGATACTTGTCAAGCTGCTGCATCACACAACTATTTTGTGGCCGTTGGCAACTCAGGGGTAGGCCGTTTTGATAACTGTATCTTTCTCTACACCTTGAGGCTTTGGAACTCTCTACCTTCTCATGTCTTTCTCAATAACTATGACCTGGCTCATTTTAAAAGACAGGTTTTTCACTTTCTCCATGATTCATGAATACTTACCCTTGTCTTTTCTTTTTTCTCTTCATAGTCCTCTCTATATTTCAATTAAGGCCCATCCTTGATGTGGACTTGTCCATGACTGGAACCTTCAATGTAGAAAAAAAAAGAAATGTAGAATACAAATATAAAGTTATGCACTTTGAGAATATGAATACTAAACACAGCAAATGTTGGGAAATCCACTGTCTAGATTAAATGAAGAGAAGGATCTTGGAATTGTTATCAATGACAATCTGAAGCATACTAAACAGTGTACAGCAGCAAGTATTAAAACAAAACCAAAGGCTTTTTTTTTCTTTAGCTGAACACTGAATACAAAGCACTGGAAACAATTCTGACTCTCTTTAGTGCTCTAGTAAGAAAACACCTTGAATTTACAGTCCAATTCTGGTTCCAAAACTAAAAAGAAATGAAAAAAGCTAGAACAATTACATAAACAAGCAACAAAACTAATTCCAACTCTGAAAAATTTGCCATACAAAGAGATGCTAAGACAATGTAAAATCTTTTCTCACAAGAAACACAGAGTTGTCATGACTTAATCAACATCTTCAAAATTGTGAATAGATTTAACAACATTTATTCTTATTTGTTACATAAATAAATTGGGAGGTAAGTTTGAATGGAGAAAAACTGGAGGAAGTGAAGTGTTTTAGAGATCTGGGAGTGAATTTGGCAGCGGATGGAACCATGGAAGCAGAAGTGAATCATAGGGCGGGGAGGGGACAAAAGTTCTGGGAGCGTTGAAAAATGTATCAAAGTCGAGAACGTCATCTTGGAAAGCAAAAATGGGTATATTTAAAGGAATAGTGGTTCCAACAATGTTATATGGTTGCAAGGCGTGGGCTATAGATAAAGTTGTGTGGAGGAGGGTGGATGTGCTGGAAATGAGATGTTTGAGGACAATATGTGGTGTGAGGTGGTTTGATTGAGTAAGTAATGAAAGGGTAAGACAGATGTGTGGTAATAAAAAGAGTGTGGTTGAGAAAGCAGAAGAGGGTGTTTTGAAATGATTTGGTCACATGGAGAGAATGATTGAGGAAAGATTGACAAAGAGGATATATGTGTCAGAGGTGGAGGGAACGAGAAGTGGGAGACCAAATTGGAGGTGGAAAGATGGAGTGAAAAAGATTTTGAGTGATCGGGGCCTGAACATGCAGGAGGATGAAAGGCGTGCAAGGAATAGAGTGAATTGGAACGATGTATACCGGGGTCAACGCACTGTCAATGGATTGAACCAGGGCATGTGAAGCATCTGGGGTGAACCATGGAAAGTTTAGTGGGGCCTGGATGTGGAAAGGTACCTGTGGTTTTGGTGCATTATACATGACAGCTAGAGACTGAGTGTGAATGAATATGGCCTTTGTTGTCTTTTCCTAGCACTACCTTGTGCACATGCTCGGGGAGGGGGTTGTCATTTCATGTGTGACGGGGTGGCAACGGGAATGAATAATGGCAGACAGTATGAATTATGTACGTGTATGAATGTATATCTCTGTGTGTGTATGTATATGTATATGTGAAAGGCGTGAAAGGAATAGATTGAATTGGAATGATGTGGTATACCGGGGTCAACGTGCTGTCAGTGGATTGAACCAGGGCAAGTGAAGCATCTGGGGTAAACCATGGAAAGTTCTGTGGGGCCTGGATGTGGAAAGGGAGCTGTGGTTTCGGTGCATTATTACATGACAGCTAGAGACTGAGTGTGAGCGAATGTGGCCTTTCTTGTCCTTTCCTAGCGCTACCTCGCACACATGAGGGGAGAGGGGGTTGTTATTTTATGTGTGGTGGGGTGGCGATGGGAATGAATAAAGGCAGACAGTATGAATTATGTACATGTGTATATACGTATATGTCTGTGTGTGTATATATATATATGTATACATTGAGATGTATAGGTATGTATAATTGCGTGTGTGGACGTGTATGTATATACATGTGTGTGTGGGGGGGGTTGGGCCATTCTTTCGTCTGTTTCCTTGCGCTACCTCGCTAATGCGGGAGACAGCGACAAAGCGAAATAAATAAAATAAATAGATAATATGTATATATGTATACATTGAGATGTATAGGTATGTATATGTTCGTGTGTGGACATGTATGTGTATCCATGTGTATGTGGGTGGGTTGGGCCATTCTTTTGTCTGTTTTCTTGCACTACCTCGCTAATGCGGGAGACAGCGATAAAGTATAATAAAATGATAATATGCATATAATTGCTGTTTCCCGTGTCAGTGAGGTACGCCAGGAAACAGATGAAGAATGGCCCATCCACTCACATATATATGTATATATATATATATATATATATATATATATATATATATATATATATATATATATATATATATATATATATTTTCTTATTTTTCATTATACTTTGTAGCTGTATCCTGCTTTAGCGAGGTAGCGCAAGGAAACAGACGGAATAATGGCCCATCCCACCCACATACACATATATATGCATACACGCCCACACATGCACATATACATACCTATACATCTCAACGTATATATATATATATATATATATATATATATATATATATATCTATATATATATTTTTTTTTTTTTTTTTTTTTTATACTTTGTCGCTGTCTCCCGCGTTTGCGAGGTAGCGCAAGGAAACAGACGAAAGAAATGGCCCAACCCCCCCCCCATATACATGTACATACACACGTCCACACACGCAAATATACATACCTACACAGCTTTCCATGGTTTACCCCAGACGCTTCACCTGCCTTGATTCAATCCACTGACAGCACGTCAACCCCTGTATACCACATGACTCCAATTCACTCTATTCCTTGCCCTCCTTTCACCCTCCTGCATGTTCAGGCCCCGATCACACAAAATCTTTTTCACTCCATCTTTCCACCTCCAATTTGGTCTCCCTCTTCTCCTCGTTCCCTCCACCTCCGACACATATATCCTCTTGGTCAATCTCTCCTCACTCATTCTCTCCATGTGCCCAAACCATTTCAAAACACCCTCTTCTGCTCTCTCAACCACGCTCTTTTTATTTCCACACATCTCTCTTACCCTTACGTTACTTACTCGATCAAACCACCTCACACCACACATTGTCCTCAAACATCTCATTTCCAGCACATCCATCCTCCTGCGCACATCTCTATCCATAGCCCACGCCTCGCAACCATACAACATTGTTGGAACCACTATTCCCTCAAACATACCCATTTTTGCTTTCCGAGATAATGTTCTCGACTTCCACACATTTTTCAAGGCTCCCAAAATTTTCGCCCCCTCCCCCACCCTATGATCCACTTCCGCTTCCATGGTTTCATCCGTTGACAGATCCACTCCCAGATATCTAAAACACTTCACTTCCTCCAGTTTTTCTCCATTCAAACTCACCTCCCAATTGACTTGACCCTCACCCCTACTGTACCTAATAACCTTGCTCTTATTCACATTTACTCTCAACTTTCTTCTTCCACACACTTTACCAAACTCAGTCACCAGCTTCTGCAGTTTCTCACATGAATCAGCCACCAGCGCTGTATCATCAGCGAACAACAACTGACTCACTTCCCAAGCTCTCTCATCCCCAACAGACTTCATACTTTCCCCTCTTTCCAGGACTCTTGCATTTACCTCCCTTACAACCCCATCCATAAACAAATTAAACAACCATGGAGACATCACACACCCCTGCCGCAAACCTACATTCACTGAGAACCAATCACTTTCCTCTCTTCCTACACGTACACATGCCTTACATCCTCGATAAAAACTTTTCACTGCTTCTAACAACTTGCCTCCAACACCATATATTCTTAATACCTTCCACAGAGCATCTCTATCAACTCTATCATATGCCTTCTCCAGATCCATAAATGCTACATACAAATCCATTTGCTTTTCTAAGTATTTCTCACATACATTCTTCAAAGCAAACACCTGATCCACACATCCTCTACCACTTCTGAAACCGCACTGCTCTTCCCCAATCTGATGCTCTGTACATGCCTTCACCCTCTCAATCAATACCCTCCCATATAATTTACCAGGAATACTCAACAAACCTTTTTTTTTTTTTTTTTTTTCATACTTTGTCGCTGTCTCCCGCGTTTGCGAGGTAGCGCAAGGAAACAGACGAAAGAAATGGCCCAACCCTCCCCATACACATGTACATACACACGTCCACACACGCAAATATACATACCTACACAGCTTTCCATGGTTTACCCCGGACGCTTCACATGCCTTGATTCAATCCACTGACAGCACGTCAACCCCTGTATACCACATCGCTCCAATTCACTCTATTCCTTGCCCTCCTTTCACCCTCCTGCATGTTCAGGCCCCAATCACACAAAATCCTTTTCACTCCATCTTTCCACCTCCAATTTGGTCTCCCTCTTCTCCTCGTTCCCTCCACCTCCGACACATATATCCTCTTGGTCAATCTTTCCTCACTCATTCTCTCCATGTGCCCAAACCATTTCAAAACACCCTCTTCTGCTCTCTCAACCACGCTCTTTTTATTTCCACACATCTCTCTTACCCTTACGTTACTTACTCGATCAAACCACCTCACACCACACATTGTCCTCAAACATCTCATTTCCAGCACATCCATCCTCCTGCGCACAACTCTATCCATAGCCCACGCCTCGCAACCATACAACATTGTTGGAACCACTATTCCTTCAAACATACCCATTTTTGCTTTCCGGGATAATGTTCTCGACTTCCACACATTTTTCAAGGCTCCCAAAATTTTCGCCCCCTCCCCCACCCTATGATCCACTTCCGCTTCCATGGTTCCATCCGCTGACAGATCCACTCCCAGATATCTAAAACACTTCACTTCCTCCAGTTTTTCTCCATTCAAACTCACCTCCCAATTGACTTGACCCTCAACCCTACTGTACCTAATAACCTTGCTCTTATTCACATTTACTCTTAACTTTCTTCTTCCACACACTTTACCAAACTCCGTCACCAGCTTCTGCAGTTTCTCACATGAATCCGCCACCAGCGCTGTATCATCAGCGAACAACAACTGACTCACTTCCCAAGCTCTCTCATCCCCAACAGACCTCATACTTGCCCCTCTTTCCAAGACTCTTGCATTTACCTCCCTAACAACCCCATCCATAAACAAATTAAACAACCATGGAGACATCACACACCCCTGCCGCAAACCTACATTCACTGAGAACCAATCACTTTCCTCTCTTCCTACACGTACACATGCCTTACATCCTCGATAAAAACTTTTCACTGCTTCTAACAACTTGCCTCCCACACCATATATTCTTAATACCTTCCACAGAGCATCTCTATCAACTCTATCATATGCCTTCTCCAGATCCATAAATGCTACATACAAATCCATTTGCTTTTCTAAGTATTTCTCACATACATTCTTCAAAGCAAAAACCTGATCCACACATCCTCTCCCACTTCTGAAACCACACTGCTCTTCCCCAATCTGATGCTCTGTACATGCCTTCACCCTCTCAATCAATACCCTCCCATATAATTTACCAGGAATACTCAACAAACTTATACCTCTGTAATTTGAGCACTCACTCTTATCCCCTTTGCCTTTGTACAATGGCACTATGCACGCATTCCGCCAATCCTCAGGCACCTCACCATGAGTCATACATACATTAAATAACCTTACCAACCAGTCAACAATACAGTCACCCCCTTTTTTAATAAATTCCACTGCAATACCATCCAAACCTGCTGCCTTGCCGGCTTTCAACAAACCTATACCTCTGTAATTTGAGCACTCACTCTTATCCCCTTTGCCTTTGTACAATGGCACTATGCACGCATTCCGCCAATCCTCAGGCACCTCACCATGAGTCATACATACATTAAATAACCTTACCAACCAGTCAACAATACAGTCACCCCCTTTTTTAATAAATTCCACTGCAATACCATCCAAACCTGCTGCCTTGCCGGCTTTCATCTTCCGTAAAGCTTTTACTACCTCTTCTCTGTTTACCAAATCATTTTCCCTAACCCTCTCACTTTGCACACCACCTCGACCAAGACACCCTATATCTGCCACTCTGTCATCAGACACATTCAACAAACCTTCAAAATACTCATTCCATCTCCTTCTCACATCACCGCTACTTGTTATCACCTCCCCATTTACGCCCTTCACTGAAGTTCCCATTTGCTCCCTTGTCTTACGCACCCTATTTACCTCCTTCCAGAACATCTTTTTATTCTCCCTAAAATTTACTGATAGTCTCTCACCCCAACTCTCATTTGCCCTTTTTTTCACCTCTTGCACCTTTCTCTTGACCTCCTGTCTCTTTCTTTTATACTTCTCCCACTCAATTGCATTTTTTCCCTGCAAAAATCGTCCAAATGCCTCTCTCTTCTCTTTCACTAATACTCTTACTTCTTCATCCCACCACTCACTACCCTTTCTAAACAGCCCACCTCCCACTCTTCTCATGCCACAAGCATCTTTTGCGCGATCCATCACTGATTCCCTAAATACATCCCATTCCTCCCCCACTCCCCTTACTTCCATTGTTCTCACCTTTTTCCATTCTGTACACAGTCTCTCCTGGTACTTCCCCACACAGGTCTCCTTCCCAAGCTCACTTACTCTCACCACCTTCTTCACCCCAACATTCACTCCTCTTTTCTGAAAACCCATACTAATCTTCACCTTAGCCTCCACAAGATAATGATCAGACATCCCTCCAGTTGCACCTCTCAGCACATTAACATCCAAAAGTCTCTCTTTCGCACGCCTGTCAATTAACACGTAATCCAATAACGCTCTCTGGCCATCTCTCCTACTTACTTATATATATATATATATATATATATATATTCTTTTTGCTTTGTCGCTGTCTCCCGCGTTTGCGAGGTAGCGCAAGGAAACAGATGAAAGAAATGGCCCAACCCACCCCCATACACATGTATATACATATGTCCACACACGCAAATATACATACCTACACAGCTTTCCATGGTTTACCCCAGACGCTTCACATGCCCTGATTCAATCCACTGACAGCACATCAACCACGGTATACCACATCGCTCCAATTCACTCTATTCCTTGCCCTCCTTTCACCCTCCTGCATGTTCAGGCCCCGATCACACAAAATCTTTTTCACTCCATCTTTCCACCTCCAATTTGGTCTCCCACTTCTTGTTCCCTCCACCTCCGACACATATATCCTCTTGGTCAATCTTTCCTCACTCATTCTTTCCATGTGCCCAAACCATTTCAAAACACCCTCTTCTGCTCTCTCAACCACGCTCTTTTTATTTCCACACATCTCTCTTACCCTTACGTTACTTACTCGATCAAACCACCTCACACCACACATTGTCCTAAAACATCTCATTTCCAGCACATCCATCCTCCTGCGCACAAGTCTATCCATAGCCCACGCCTTGCAACCATACAACATTGTTGGAACCACTATTCCTTCAAACATACCCATTTTTGCTTTCCGAGATAATGTTCTCGACTTCCACACATTCTTCAAGGCTCCCAGGATTTTCGCCCCCTCCCCCACCCTATGATCCACTTCCACTTCCATGGTTCCATCCGCTGCCAGATCCACTCCCAGATATCTAAAACACTTTACTTCCTCCAGTTTTTCTCCATTCAAACTTACCTCCCAATTGACTTGACCCTCAACCCTACTGTACCTAATAAACTTGTTCTTATTTGCCTTTACTCTTAACTTTCTTCTTTCACACACTTTACCAAACTCGCTAACGTGGGAAATGGCAAATAGTATGAAAAAAAAAATATATATATATATATATATATATATATATATATATATATATATATATATATATATAATTTTTTTTTTCATACAATTCGCCATTTCCCACGTTAGCGAGGTAGCGTTAAGAACAGAGGACTGAGCATTTGAGGGAATATCTTCACTTTGCCCCCTTCTCTGTTGCTTTTTTTGGAAAATTAAAAATGAGAGGGTAGGATTTCCAGCCCCTGCTCCCTTCCCTTTTATTCACCTTCTACAACATGCAGGGAATACGTGGGAAGTATTCTATCTCCTCTATCCCCAGTGTTTTGAAATGGTTTGGTCACATGGAGAGAATGAGTGAGGAAAGATTGACAGAGGATATATGTGTCAGAGGTGGAGGTGGAGGTGGAAAGATGGAGTGAAAAAGATTTTGAGTGATCGGGGCCTGAACATGCAGGAGGGTGAAAGGCGTGCAAGGAATAGAGTGAATTGGAATGATGTGGTATACTGGGGTCGACGTGCTGTCAATGGATTGAACCAGGGCATGTAAAGCGTCTGGGGTAAACCATGGAAAGTTTTGTGGGGCCTGGATGTGGAAAGGGAGCCGTTTCGGTGCATTATACATGACAGCTAGAGACTGAGTGTGAACGAATGTGGCCTTTGTTGTGTCCTCCTAGCGCTACCTCGCACACATGCGGGGGAGGGGGTTGTTATTTCAAGTGTGGCGGGGTGGCGATGGGAATGAATAAAGGCAGTCAGTACGAATTATGTATATGTGTATATATGTATATGTGTATGTATACGTTGAAATGTACAGGTATGTATATGTGCGTGTGGACATGTATGTATATACATGTGTATGTGGGTGGGTTGGGCCATTCTTTCGTTTGTTTCCTTGAGCTAGCTATGAGTTGTACAGTTAGGTTCGGCAAAATGCTATCAGCTGGCTGTGGGAGCCCTATGATAAATGACCGGTGAAGGCTCCATTGCTCACCAACGTGAGACGAAGGGTATTCGAGTATATAGTATTCGAATAATCAATTCCCTTTATATAAAAAGCGATCATAGCCTAGTAGTATGTTT